>NC_041392.1:254180651-254269817 GCF_002162155.2 Triticum dicoccoides | reverse complement strand
CGGGCGGCACGGCAGCGGCGACGGCGGGGCGCGACGGCGGCGGTGGCGGGGGCCGGCTAGGGTTAGGGTTTTTGGGTGGGGCGGCTTGGGCTTCGGCCGGGTCCTCGGGGCGCTATAAAAAGGCCCGGCCAGGAGGAGTCCTGGCCGGTTACGGACCAAGGTCGGTTCGGACTTTTTTTTAAATAATTACGCTCGGAGAAAAAACAAAAGAAATACTAAACGGACTCCAAAAATCCCGAAATAAATTTTCCCCGGCTTCTAAAATCAAGCTACACAGGATGAACATTTATTTGGGGCCTAAATGCAATTTTGAAAAATGCACATTTTTCCTAAATTCAAATAAAATAGCAAATAAAACCAAATAAAATCTTATTTGATTTTTTTATTAAATCCTTAATATTTCTTTATTTTTGGGAAAGTCATTTTATTCCCTCTCTCATATTTTTGTAATAGAAATAATTGAAGATAAAATAAATAAAATCAAATGATCCTATTTTCAAAATTTGAGACAACTCAAATATGAAAATAACGAAATCCCCAACTCTCTCCGAGGGTCCTTGAGTTGCGTGAAATTTCTAGGATCAACCAAAATGCAATAAATATGATATGCAATGATGATCTAGTGTATAGCATTCCATATTGAAAATTTGGGATGTTACAATTTTTTTTGTGTTTAATTAGTGTTTGTGCCAAGTAGAACCGTTGGGAAGACTTGGGGAAAGTTTTGTTGAACTTGCTGTAAAAAATAGAAACTTCAGCGCTCACGAGAACTGCTGTCATTTTTATTTGAATAGTGCTATTTAGTTAATTATTTTTGCAGATGATTAATAGATAAATTCCTCACGTCCAGCAATTTATTTTAGAATTTTTGGGGTTCCAGATCTTGATCTAGCTACAGATTACTACAGAGTGTTCTATTTTTGACAGATTCTGTTTTCGTGTGTTGTTTGCTTATTTTGATGAATCTATGGTTAGTAAAATAGTTTATAATCCATAGAGAAGTTGGAATACAGTAGGTTTAACACCAATATAAATAAATAATGAGTTCACTACAGTACCTTGAAGTTGTCTTTTGTTTTCTTTCGCTAACGGAGCTCACGAGTTTTCTACTTTAAGTTTTGTGTTGTGAAGTTTTCAAGTTTTGGGTGAATTCTTTTGATGGATTATGGAACAAGGAGTGGCAAGAGCCTAAGCTTGGGGATGCCCATGGCACCCCCAAGATAATCTAAGGACACCAAGAAGTCAAAGCTTGGGGATGCCCCGGAAGGCATCCCCTCTTTCGTCCACTTCCATCGGTAATTTACTTGGAGCTATATTTTTATTCACCAACATGATATGTGTTTTGCTTGGAGTCTTGTCTTATTTGTGTCTTTTTGTCTTAGTATGCCACAATCATCCTTGCTGTACACACCTTTTGAGAGAGCCATACATGAATTAAAATTTGATAGAATACTCTATGTGCTTCACTTATATCTTTTGAGCTAAGTAGTTTTGCTCTATGTGCTTCACTTATATCTTTTGAGCGTTATAATCTTGCTCTATGTGCTTCACTTAGATCTTTTAGAGCACGGTGGTGGATTTGTTTTAAAGAAACTATTGATCTCTCATGCTTCACTTAAATTATTTTGAGAGTCTCTTAATAGCATGGTAATTTGCTTAATAATAATATGCTTGGTATTCAAGATTTGTGAAACTTTATTTTGAGTGTGTTGAATACTAAGAAAAGATTGAAGCATGATAATTGTTTTGAGATATGGAGGTGATAATATTAAAGTCATGCTAGTTGAGTAGTTGTGAATTTAAAGAATACTTGTGTTGAAGTTTGTGATTCCCGAAGCATGCACGTATGGTGAACCATTATGTGATGACGTCGGAGCATGATTTATTTATTGATTGTCTTCCTTATGAGTGGCGGTCGGGGACGAGCGATGGTCTTTTCCTACCAATCTATCCCCCTAAGAGCATGCGCGTAATACTTTGCTTTGATAACTTCTAGATTTTTGCAATAAGTATATGAGTTCTTTATGACTAATGTTGAGTCCATGGATTATACGCACTCTCACCCTTCCACCTTTGCTAGCCTCTCTAATACCGCGCACCTTTTGCCGGTATCCTACACCTACCATATACCTTCCTCAAAACAGCCACCATACCTACCTATTATGGCATTTCCATAGCCATTTCGAGATATATTGCCATGCAACTTTCCACCGTTCCGTTTATTATGACACACTCCATCATTGTCATATTGCATATCCCGGTGCACCACCAGAGGCATTCATATAGAGTCATATTTTGTTCTAAGTATTGAGTTGTAATTGTTGAGTTGTAAGAAAAATAAAAGTGTGATGATCATCATTATTAGAGCATTGTCCCAGTGAGGAAAGAATGATGGAGACTATGATTCCCCCATAAGTCGGGATGAGACTCCGGACGAAAAAAAGAGGCCATAAAAAAGAGAAAAGGCCCAAATAAAAATAAAAAACAAAAAAATGAGAGAAAAAGAGAGAAGGGACAATGTTACTATCCTTTTACCACACTTGTGCTTCAAAGTAGCACCATGATCTTCATAGTAGAGAGTCTCTCATGTTATCACTTTCATATACTAGTGGGAATCTTTCATTATAGAACTTGGCTTGTATATTCCAATGATGGGATTCCTCAAATTGCCCTAGGTCTTCATGAGCAAGCAAGTTGGATGCACACCCACTTAGTTTCTTTTTGAATTTTCATATACTTATAGCTCTAGTGCATCCGTTGCATGGCAATCCCTACTCACTCACATTGATATCTATTGATGGGCATCTCCATAGCCCGTTGATGCGCTTAGTTGATGTGAGACTATCTTCTCCTTTTTGTGTTCTCCACAGCCACCATTCTATTCCACCTATAGTGCTATATCCATGGCTCACGCTCATGTATTGCGTGAAGATTGAAAAAGTTAGAGTATGAAACAATTGCTTGGCTTGTCATCGGGGTTGTGCATGATTTAAATACTTTGTGTGGTGAAGATAGAGCATAGCCAGACTATATGATTTTGTAGGGATAACTTTCTTTGGCCATGTTATTTTGAGAAGACATAATTGCTTTGTTAGTATGCTTGAAGTATTATTATTTTTATGTCAATATAAACTTTTGTCTTGAATCTTTCGAATCAGAATATTCATATCACAATTAAGAAGATTTGCATTGAAATTATGCCAAGTAGCACTCCGCATCAAAAATTCTCTCTTTATCATTTACCTACTCGAGGACGAGCAGGAATTAAGCTTGGGGATGCCTGATACGTCTCCAACGTATCTATAATTTTTGATTGCTCCATGCTATATTATCTACTGTTTTGGACTATATTGGGCTTTATTTTCCACTTTTATATTATTTTTGGGACTAACCTATTAACCGGAGGCCCAGCCCAGAATTGTTGTTTTTTGCCTATTTCAGTATTTCAAAGAAACGGAATATCAAACGGAGTCCAAACGGAATAAAACCTTCGGAAACGTGATTTTCTCACCGAACGTGATCCAGGAGACTTGGACCCTACGCCAAGGCATCAAAGAGGCGGTCACGAGGGTGGGGGCGCCCCCCTAGGGCGCGCCCCCTGCCTCGTGGGCTCCTCGATGCTCCACCGACGTACTCCTTCCTCCTATATATACCTACATACCCCCAAACGAACAGATACAGAGCCAAAAACCTAATTCCACCGCCGCAACTTTCTGTATCCATGAGATCCCATCTTGGGGCCTGTTATGGAGCTCCGCCGGAGAGGGCCGTCATCACGGGGAGCTTCTACATCATCATAGCCTCTCCGATGAAGTGTGAGTAGTTTACCTCAGACCTTCGGGTCCATAGTTAGTAGCTAGATGGCTTCTTATCTCTTTTTGGATCTCAATACAAAGTTCTCCCCCTCTCTTGTGGAGATCTATTCGATGTAATCTTCTTTTTCCTGTGTGTTTGTTGAGATTGATGAATTGTGGGTTTGTGATCAAGTCTATATATGAATAATATTTGAATCTTCTCTGAATTCTTTTATGTATGATTGGTTATCTTTGCAAGTCTCTTCAAATTATTCGTTCGGTTTGGCCAACTAGATTGGTAGTTCTTGCCATGGGAGAAGTGCTTAGCTTTGGGTTCGATCTTGCAGTGTCCTTTCCCAGTGACAGAAGGGGCAGCAAGGCACGTATTGCATCGTTGCCATCGAGGATAACAAGATGGAGTTTATTTCATATTGCATGAATTTATCTCTCTACATCATGTCATCTTGCTTAAGGCGTTACTCTATTTTTAACTTAATACTCTAGATGCATGCTGGATAGCGGTCGATGAGTGGAGTAATAGTAGTAGATGCAGAATCGTTTCGGTCTACTTGTCACGGACGTGATGCCTATATACATGATCATGCCTAGATATTCTCATAACTATGCTCAATTCTGTCAATTGCTCAACAGTAATTTGTTCACCCACCGTAGAATACTTATGCTCTTGAGAGAAGCCACTAGTGAAACCTATGGCCCCCGGGTCTATTCTCATCATATCAATCTCCATCACTTTAATCTTGCTTTGCTTTTTTTACTTTGCCTTTACTTTTTACTTTGCATCTTTATACCAAAAATATTATATATATATATCAGATCTCACTCTCGTAAGTGACCATGAAGGGATTGACAACCCCTAATCGCGTTGGTTGCGAGTAGCTATCGTTTTGTGCAGGTACGAGGGACTTGAGCGTGGCCTCCTACTGGATTGATACCTTGGTTCTCAAAAACTGAGGGAAATACTTACGCTACTCTGTTGCATCATCCCTTCCTCTTCGGGGAAAACTAACGCAAGCTCAAGACGTAGAAGAGAGGAACTTAGGTGAAAAGTTGTCGTGCAAAAAGGTAGGTTTAAAGAAACCATCTATAATTCAAGATGAGTAAAAATTGCCACTTGTCTGCGCGCGTTGAGCCCCTTGTGTTTGTAATAGGGGTACGGCCATCAAACCTGTATGAATTACAGATAGCTGCGCCGGACTCGTCTAACCGTGTCAGTAGTCTTGACGACCTATCGAATGCTTTAGTTGGTGAGGCCGTTTTAGTGTGCGACTGCCAAGGCAGCCGCACTCTCTTCGGCGCGCAGGGATCGCTCCATATTTCCATTTGCTGTAAGATGGCACGTGGACCGGGCATCTTAAGCGTGAGGGAAGCGTAATGCGGTATTGTATTAAAGCGAGCGAAAGCTTCGCGTCCAAGTAGTGCTTGATAGCCACTTTGGAACGGAGCAATGTGGAAGGTTAAATTTTCACTACGGAAGTTATCGGGGAAGCCGAATATAACCTCTAGTAGCAGGGAGCCTGTACAATGAGCCCCTGGGCCTGGCGTTACTCCTTTAAAGGTAGTATTGCTGTGGCAAATTTTCGTTGGGTCTATCCCCATTTTGCGGATTGTGTCCTGATATATCAGGTTTAGACTACTACCACCGTCCATCAGGACTCATGTGAAATGGTATCCGTCAATTATTGGGTCTAATACCAAGGCAGCCCATCCTGCATGTCGGATACTTGCTGAGTAATCCCGATGGTCGAAAGTGATCGGTTGAGATGACCAGTGGCCGGACTCCGCGGTGATAGGCCCTTGGGCATATTTCTCTGGGAGTGCCGCTTTCTTTCTCCCCTTGATCACGTGTAACACGTTTACTGTTTTGACTTCTAGTGGAAATTTCTTTTGTTCCCCAGTGTCTTGCTTGAGAGGCTCATCCTCGTCTTCGCTTGGTGTATCCTCCCCCTTGTGTACGGCGTTGAGCTTGCCGGACTGCTTGAAGACCCAACATTCTCTGTGGGTATGATTAGCGGGTTTACCAGGGGTGCTATCGATCTGACATATTTGGTCCAGAATTTTGTTTAGGCTGGACAGTTCGTCTCTGCTGCCTTTAGAGGGCGGCTTTTGCTGACCTGGCCGAGAGTTTATGAATCCGGCGTTTACCGCCGTGCTCTTCGGGTTGTCTTCTTTATTCCGGCGCTTATTATTTTTGCTGCGTCGTGATTTCCCATTTCCATCTCTAACTTCGGATGTACTTGGGTTGCTGGTGCTGCATATGGCTAGCCAGTTGTCCTCACCCGCGCAAAAGTGGGTCATGAGGCTTGTTAATGCTGCCATTGTTCTCGGCTTTTCTTGGCCGAGGTGTCTGGCAAGCCATTCGTCGCGGATGCTATGCTTAAAAGCTGCCAAGGCTTCGGCGTCCGGAGAGTTGACTATTTGGTTCTTTTTAGTAAGAAACCTGTTCCAAAGCTTTCGGGCTGACTCTCCGGGCTGTTGAGTTATATGACTCAAATCGTCCGCGTCTGGAGGTCGGACATAAGTCCCTTGAAAATTTGTCCGAAAAGCATCTTCGAGCTCTTCCCAGCTTCCAATGGAGTTTTCGGGGAGGCTTTTAAGCCAGTGCCAAGCTGGCCCTTTGAGTTTGAGGGGTAAATACTTAATGGCGTGGAGATTATATCCTTGAGCCATATGGATATGGAGGATATAGTCCTCAATCCAGACCCCAGGGTCTGATGTTCCGTCGTATGCCTCTATGTTTACGGGTTTGAATCCCTCTAGAAATTCAAGGTCCAACACCTCGTCGGTGAAACATAGGGGGTGTGCGGATGTTTGTTGTGTTGCATCGTATGATGGAGCGCGCTTGCGTGGTCCATAGATGGATCGCGTATTGGCTTATGTGCGGCGTTGTTTGCCGCTCTATGTTGGCCGTGAGGTCGTCTATCCGGCCAGATGGCCGTTCTAATTTTTAGTTGCGGGGGATCTAAGGCCTCCTCATTGAATTCAGGTAGAAACTTCCGCTTTGGGTAGCTCTTGGTGGGGCGATTACCGCCGTACTTCGCTGCTGAGTTGAGTGCTTTACTCCATCTGATTCTGAGTGTGTCGTGCGCAGCTTTGAGCCTTCGCTTCTATTTTTTTAGACTCCTCGCGGTGGCAACAAGCCTTTGACGGGCATTATGTTGCTCCGGGTGTCTGTTCGGTGTGATGTCGTCCGGACTATTATCTTTGACAGAGTCGGGTTGTTCGGTTTGATTCTCCATGTTGCCATGGTCCGGAGATGGTTCACCCTGCTCTAACGCTGGGTCTATATGATCATTGTTTCTGCCGAGGCGGGATTTGGAGCGGCGCTTACGCCGCCGCTTTGACTGCTTCTCAAGGGGACAACCCTTCGTTGCGTCCATCTGTTCCTCGTCGTCGTTTTCTTTTGGTGTGTTCACCATGTATATGTCATGTGGTGAAGTGGGCGTCCAGTGCCCTGTGGGCAGTGGTTCATGTTCGTCTCCTGCATCGTCGTCCATACCGTCGATGTCTTCGGAGTCGAAGTCGAGCATGTCGGTTAAGTCATCGACAGTGGCTACTAAGTGGGTGGTGGGTGGGCGGTGAATTTCTTCGTCATCCGCATCCCAAACCTACCGGACATAGTTCAGCCAGGATTCTCCTGACAAGGAGAGAGACCTTAATGAGTTCGGTATGTCGTCAAGGGGCGAGTGCTGAAAAATATCCGCGGAGGTAAACTCCATGATCGACGCCCAATCGGATTCGCTAGGAACGGGCGCAGGCGGTTCGGAGTCCGTGGCCGGAGAAGGATCCTGCAGTTTGACAACACGGCTCTCGTGCAGGGTAAGGTCAATGTTCGGCTCGATCGCTGCTGAGGGTAAGGCCTCTGTGGTGGGGTCCATCCACCCTTCCATGGACGGCGCAACTGGCTCCGAATTGAGGGTCGGAGCGGCTGCCGGTGCGATCTCCTGAACACCGTCTGATGGTAGAGCTAAATCGTACTCATCGTGACCGCGTGACGCACAAGGCAGAGGCTTGAATCCATCGAAGATCAAGTCTCCGCGGATATCGGCCGTGTAGTTTAAGCTTCCAAACCTAACCTGGTGGCCAGGGGCGTAACTTTCGCTCTGCTCCAGATGGCCAAGCGAGTTGGCCCGCAGTGCGAAGCCGCCGAACACAAAGATCTGTCCGGGGAGAAAAGTCTCACCCTGGACTGCATCGCTATCGATGATAGAAGGAGCCATCAAGCCTAATGGCGACGACACAGAGGAACTCTCAATGAAAGCACCAATGTCGGTGTCAAAACCGGCGGGTCTCGGGTAGGGGGTCCCGAACTGTGCGTCTAAGGCGGATGGTAACAGGAGGCAGGGGACACGATGTTTTACCCAGGTTCGGGCCCTCTTGATGGAGGTAAAACCCTACGTCCTGCTTGATTTATTCTTGATGATATGGGTATTACAAGAGTTGATCTACCACGAGATCGAAGAGGCTAAACCCTAGAAGCTAGCCTATGGTATGATTGTATGTTGTCCTACGGACTAAAACCCTCCGGTTTATATAGACACCGGAAAGGGCTAGGGTTACACAAGGTCGGTTACAAAGGAGGAGATATACATATCTGTATTGCCTAGCTTGCCTTCCACGCCAAGTAGAGTCCCATCCGGACACGAGACAAAGTCTTCAATCTTGTATCTTCATAGTCCAATAGTCCGGTCAAAGGATATAGTCCGGCTGTCCGGAGACCCCCTAATCCAGGACTCCCTCATGCGTGGAGCCAGGAGAGGTCGAGGCGGTGAGCCGGCGAGCATCAGGTGACTAGGCGACCAGCCCAGGCTGGGCGAGCGGCGGAGGGCGCGGGCGGGCGGCGGAGCAGGTGTGGACCGTGGAGCCATAGCAGGCGAGCAGGTGGGGAGCGGCGGAGTAGGCAAGCAGGGGAGCGCGGACCGGAGGGAAGTCACTGGTGGGCGGCGACGGCGGCGGCTGCCTGCGCCGATCTAGGTCTGGGGAACGAAGGGAGCAGGGGCGAGCGGTGGCTTGATGCGCCCGTGCGAGCCAGTCCTAGTGCGAGGCTGCGAGCGATGAGGACAACCTGGCCTTGGCCCTGGATGGCTGGGTGTGTATTGGGCCAAGCCCCGGGCTCATTCAAAAACATGCATAGGTAATAACTAAAAAAATTGTCAAGCCCCGGGCCTGGGGCCCAGATCCGCCCCTACTTACGGTCTACGAGGGTACGTAGACACACTTTCTCCTTGTTGCTATGCATCTCCATGGATAGATCATTGCGTGTGCGTATAATTTTTTTTATTTTCCATGCAACCATTCCCAACATAATCTCTGTTGGATCGCTGCCAAAGCCAAAGTTCCGGAATGCCACCAAGTGGCTCGTAGGGCAACTCTAACCGATCTCCAAAAAGTTAAGCGAGTAAAAGGCTTAGTGGAGTATAAATACTCCACTAAGTTTTGGCCGGACCTAGCCGATCCCCTAAACTTAACAGAGTATTTTTTTTCATTTGCATTTCAAGTTCGGCTACCGAAACACATTTCTTTGCTTCTTTATTTCATTCAACGACATTCGATTACATAATAATTCACCAATTCTTTGCTAGAAGAGCAATTAGACATTTTAGAAGATATCCAACTTCCATAACTACTCTGACTAGTTGCATTAGTATATTCTCGATGCCTTCATTGTTGATCTGCGGATTATCGATCTTGCGTAGTTCATTCTTCTTCTTTGATTCTAAAGAAGTAGACGTTGCTTCCCCTCTATTTTCTTCTCTAATCGCACATCTAGTCTCACGTTTAGCCTCAATTATAACGAGTGCACAAACATCTACTAATTTTCGTGCTATTAATAGATTGATGTATTCTTCTTCCAATACCAAAACAAGCATCCATCATCCTACACACATAGATGAGCATCAATGAGCTACCGAAATTGAACCGAATCCAGTGAAAAACCGAATCAACAAGCACATACCCCATCAATTGTGCATTTGAAGAACACCCATCCGTGATGTTTCGGCGTGGTAGAAACTTGGCGCACCACTTGTCGTGTGCAGTCGTCGTATTGTATGACCGCCAGCTGCAAGTCGGTGAGCCGCTGCACGAGCGCCGAGCCCGGGCGATGGTCGGCCGTGTAGTTGCCGGAGAACCGACGGCGGGAGCGATTAGAGTTGCTAGAGGAAGAGGCGGTACATGCATGCGGCGCAGAGGCTTAGCCGGGGCTGTGTGGTCTGCTTCTCGACCAATCCATGGCAAGGCGCAGCCGCTGGTGGCCCGAAACGCCATATCCGGCGGCGACGACAGCAGCCGCAGATCCCCTTGATTTTTGGCCGACGGCGGGACGAGAAGGTGGTGGAGGACAACGGCAGAGGCCTACAAGGCTTTCCCGGCGGCCGGCCGGTGCCGACGGGGAGGGGGGAGGGGTATGAGGGGCGGCGGGGGCGAAGATGCGGCGTGGGAGGGAAGGGAGAGGCAGCAGAGGAGAGCCGCGTCGTTTTACTCGGCGGAGCAAAGAGGGATTAAAAATAGGAATTTTTTTAGGGATAGGAGTAAAATTATACTCTGTTAGGCTGGATTGGAGATCGACTAGGTGCCGATTAGTGGAGTAAAAAGCTAAATATACACCACTAACCGGTTATAGGGGATCGGTTAGAAATGCCCTTAGCTACCCTTTTGCAAAGGAAATTTGTTACTTCCTCCTTCCATCTATATAGGGCTTAATGCGTATTTTAAGACTGTCTTTGACTATTGATAATAAGATTAATAATGCACAATATGTATAATGTAAAAATTATATCACTGGAAGCTCTTTTCACGTACAAATTTAACGATATGCTTTGTGTAACTTGCATACCATATATTATTGCTCTAACATTTGATCAAAGTTAGCCTCAAAAAATGCATTAGGTCCTATATAGACGGAAAGAGGGAGTGCTGCGTTGGAGCTTACTTTCCCAGTGCTTCACTCGCGGCTGACTCTCCACAATTGTTCTCGGATTGGTGGTCTAAATGCTGAGTGCCTTACAAAAAGAAGAATGAGATTGATGAGCGCACTGCTGCTGCATACGTACATTGCTTCAGGGATTTCGAAAGAACGAAATGCGAGAATCTTCAATAACAAGCGGGCAACCCCTCAGAGCGTTCTTCTGATTATCAGAGATGAAATCAGCCTCCTTGAGGAGGCCTCAGAGTGATCCGTTTTGCTGTTTCTGCGCACTCCTCTAGTAATATTTTGCTGTTTCTGCGCAATCCTCTGGTAGTTCTCTGTCTATCTTTTTCTAACGCTCTTCCTCTCCTTTTCCCTCCTCGTGGCTAGTTCCTAGTCTCTGTACAGTTTTGCTTTACCCCATAATGAAAATGCCGAGCTTCTGCAGTTCCGGTAAAAAAATAATGCAAGACTGATACCACTATTTTTTTTTGACAAACTCGAGATTGATACCCACTAACTTACAAGCAAGTAACCAAAATCATTCATACACGTTGTGGTTTTGCATTTCGCACTTCAGAACGAGCCTTTGTATTTGGACCAACTGAATTTACCCACAATTTCCATCACGGAAAGTTGAACAATGTATGCATCTTCAAAAGACCTTCGGTCGGGAAAAAAGACAAGGTATATCAGTTCATTGCAACATTCACATTAAGCAATGTTTTTTCACAAGAAAAAAAATCGATTCCCAGTCTATGAAATGCAAGACAATGTTGTATCTCATCATCAACTCCTCCCTCAGCTTCTCGAATTTGCATTCCTCAGCGGTGTGATCAGTCATAGGTTCATAGCTGACCTCCTGATTTCAAAACATCTCTGCATTCCCCCCTTCTGCAGTCGTGCCCATACGCTTACTAACACCGCCGTGACAGTAGTTTGTCGCCATACAGAAGGCAGACCATCGAACGCAAGGCAAATTCCTTCCCCAAATCACTGGGGAGTTCTTGAGTTCTGCAGTAGTATGTTCAGGAGACACAATAGCCTGTAATCAGCTTGTGAACGTCGAGCCACCGCATGCCCGGCTATTCTGGCCACATGATGTAACAACATAGGTTCATTCAGCTTTGATCTCGTTGGGTGCACCCGGATGGTTCCTTGTCAGAAGGTATTAGGACACTGTAAGGTAAGTCCAATTCTGCATGCCAATCGAGTATCTGATGCTCACGAAGGGCAAAGTTGAAACACTGCACACAAAAAAAGGAAGGAAAAAACATAAAGCAACAACCAACAGCTATGCAGAAGCAGAACAACCTTCATCATAGTCATTACAAAGGACGAGTAACAATCATTTCATGCAGTATGCTGATTCACAGGGGCCATTCTCACATTGTTCATCCTTAAAGAAGAGTGTCGGTGCTGTGGTGCAGGACATATATGAATCAATTGCAATGTACTACCAAACTATCTTAAAAGTTAAAACTGATGCATGGCCAACGAAACACTTCCACCATAAACTGATTTGAACACTTCAAACAGCTAACCATTTTCAGTATCACTTTGTCTCCGCAAATGTGCATTCTACAAAAAGGCGGAGCACTGTCAATCTCAAAAAATTGAAATCTCCCCCATTAAGACTCATACTGTGTTGTTCTTTTGTCCAGAAGACAACACAGGGACCTCAACCTTGCAATGGTAAGTGATTTGCCTTGAGGTTTCAGCACACAATATCAGTAGTCAGCCCTATCTCTACAACGCGATCTCAAATCGTACAAGGTATCATGGCTCCAATCTTTATTCTACATGAATTCTCATGGATCACAGAGTTGGTTCTAAATTCAACAGTGAAAGCACCTGGTCCACTTGGTCAAACACCGATGGGGCAGTGGGTATTTCAAAATCTAATCTATGCAACCACAACACTTAAATTCCACTCAACTTACTGCATACTCCACCACTACTCTTCTTGTTAACCTTCACTACACAAATTTGACCACATTAGTTGAGGCTATCCAATGATCTTATTCATTGATCCTTCCTACCCAAAACAAACAAATCACTCGACCAGCATATCCAACAGTCCAACAGCATAACATTGGTTTATGTCACAGGATACAATCAGAAGACAGGAATCCTACCTGAAAATTCAGAACCTTTACCATGCAATTCACAGCACCCCACTAGACAGCATCTACTTCCCGATTCATTCAGTTTCCTTCTAGTGACATCTCAACAATACACTTTTAAATCATACAAGGTAGCATGGCTCCAATCTTTATACTGAATTATCATGGAGCACAGAGTTGGTGCTAAATTGAACAGTGAAAACACCTGATCAAACACCAATGGACCATGGATATTTCAATAATCTTATCTATGCAACCACAAAACTTACATTCTTCTGAACTTAGTGCCTACTCCACCACTACTTTTCTTGTGAACCTACACTGCACAATTTTGAGCAAATTAGTTGAGGCTATCTGATGGCCTTATTCATTGATTCTTCCTACCGAAAACAAATAAATCACTTGCCAAGCATACCAGTCACAGCCCAACAGCATAGCACTGGCGGCCTATGTCATGAAATGCAATTAGAAGATAGGAGCCCAACCTAGTAATTCAGAAACTTTACCAAGCAATTCGCAGCGCCCCACTAGACCGCATCTACTTCCGGATCCATTCAGTTTCCTTTTAGTGACATCTCAAGCTGCTCCATCCTCCGGGCTAGGTCATGTTTCCCAAGATGCCGCAGCCCATCGACTACAACGTTAAAGGTTGGCGCCCGTGGCGCGAACCCAGCCTCACTCATCTCAAGAAGGTAGTTTGCAGCATCCAAGAACCGACCACCTCTCACACACATTTTGACAAGCATCACATACACAGGCCGATTGGGTGGGTGCCCCTTGGACTTCATATCACCAAAAAAGGCGAAAGCATCAGCGAAACGACCTGCCTTGCAGAGCGCCTTGACGATCGCCGCATATAGACTTGGGAAGGGCCGGTGGCCATCCTCAATAGCCGCATAGAACAATCGGAATGCCTCCTCAATTCGGCCAGCCTTGGCCACGGCCGGTAGCATCACTTTGTAAGTTGAGATATCTGGGCACATGCCACGACTGGAAGCATCGGCAAGAAGACCCACGGCGAATTCCACATCACCAGCATCGCAAAGCGCCTGGGCGAGCGAGTTGAACGTGGCCACGTCGGGAAGGACGCCCTCCTTGGTGATGCGGAGGGCGAATGCCTTGGCTTCCTCCAGGCGCCCAGCTCGGACGAGCCCGTCGACGAGGAGGTCCCGGCCGCGCACCGGCGGCCGGAACCCGCGGGACGACATGTCGTCGAGGAACGCCTGCGCCTCCCGGAGCTTCCCCGACGCGCACCAGGCGTCGACGAGCGTGCTGAACGTGGCGCGGTCGGGGGCCACGCCCTTGCGCGCCATGCGGCGGAGCAGCTTGTAGGCGCCGGCAAAGTTGCCGTTGGCGCAGAGCGCGTCCAGAAGGGCGTTGTAGACCTCGGTGGTCTGCGGGCACCCGAAGTGGGGAAGGCGATTGAAGACCTCGACGGCCTGCTCAGCGAGGCGGGAGTGGCCGTAGGACGAGATCACCGCCGAAAAGGTTGCCGGAGAGAGGGGGAGGCCGAGCGCGCGCATGTCGGAGGCCTGGGTCCAGAGGTGGGTGAAGAGGCGCGCGCGGGCGAGCGGGAGGAGCAGCGCGTCGAAGTGATCGGCGGAGGGGGAGAAATTGGGCTTCGCCCGGAGCCACGCGAGGAAGCGGGCGGCGTGGAGGGGCTCGGAGGGGGCAGCGGCGCGGATGACGCGGAGCGCGAGGTCCGGCGGGAAGGGGGACGGCAGGCGGAGGCGGTTCAGGGTGCGCTCCAGGTAGAAGTCGCGCCGTACGATGGTGGAGAGGTGGTTGACCGCCGCGAAGTAGGCGTCCTTGGAGGTGGGGTGCTGCGGCAGCTCATCGGCGCCGGCCGCGTAGTCGGGGAGCGTGGCGAGTCGGCGGAGGCCGAGCCGGTCGCCGAGGCGGCGGAGAACGGCGGCGGAGACGGAGGGCGACATTTCTCGCCTCGCCTCTAGAAACGGAGGCCCACTCTGCAACTGGGCAAGTTATTGCAATGTACCGGGCTTAACTTTCTATTTTTCGGGCTAGACCGCACTGGCCCATTCGAGCCCATGTAACTAGGGTTTGTGGAGGGTATAAATACTGCGCCTTGCAATTCCATCCCCGCCGCCGCTCTTCTTCCTCCTCTCTTCGTGTTAGGGTTAGGGCCATTCGCTCCCGAAGGTAGCAAGCAAGCTCGCAGACGAGCTCCCACCTCGTTTTTCCGGGTGATTTTAGCCTCGTTGTCTGATTCGAACCCCTTCTTCTGGTTTTGCCCGACAGATCAGAGATGGCGGTGCCGCTTCTGACGAAGAAGATCGTGAAGAAGAGGGTCAAGCACTTCAAGAGGGCCCATAGCGACCGCTACATTGGCCTCAAGGTATCTACCTCTTCCCCAAGACCTCTATGTAGTGGATATTACAAGTGCCTCATGTTTTGATTGCTTCGTGCAGTTGATTTTACCCGGTTCTAGATCCCGATTGTTAAGCATGCTGTCGTTTCAACTTTCAAAGTTTACCGCGGTTCATGGCCTGCTGTAGTATCTCCATTGCATAATCTGGAGGTCTCTGACGTTTTGTAGTATTATTCACTTTTGATACGTAGTCGCTGTATGCCAAATTTACCACTTCTGCTTAGGCTATGTTACTGTGAAATGGCAGTGTTGAAGTCGTTGATTCAGCACGATAGTGTTGTACGATATTAGCGTATGTTGCTGTAGAAATTTATTGTGTTTTCTGAAGGTGGAAACCATTTAGGATATGAACAAGCACAAATTCGATAACCGAACGACTAATGTTTAAATTGAAATTGTTTGTTGCACTTGTACATCAAATCATCAATGAGCATTGGGTTGAAAGCTTATAGTAGACACTTAGCCGGGCATTTGTGTTTTAGTTTTACCTTGTTTTATTGATGACTTTGTGAAGAAAGGAAGTGATGGCTTAGTAAAAGGTCTGAGTAAGAAAACATCTTCTTGAGCAAATATTGGGTTAAATGAAGAGGGCCCTAGCCCTTACATTAGTAAGTACTGTGGCTGTCGCAACCTCTTCTACAGCAATTTATTCATGTCTTCATGAAGTGGGATGAATTAAAAAAAGGCGTGGGCTTCATTCTAAGTATGAATGCTTTGCTTAGACTTCTCCCAACACTTGTTTACCAATGTGCGCTCAAGAAGTCATGTTTTCTGCATGATTAGTACCTTCTCTCTGATCCTTTCAGCTTAACTACTTCTACACTGTTATGTAACCTTGAGCTGAGCAGCATTTTCTTGGTGTGTTATTCTTCTATTTTGTGTTCTATGATTTTTTTGTTGCAAGTATACCCCCATACACCAAAGCCAGCAAGCGATTTGTTGCTTTGCTCAATTATAATTATTTTTGTGTTGTCCGATGGTACAAGTATGGCTAGGCAACTTATTGTGTAGGATGGTAACTGCTTGTAATTTACCATTGTTTCTGAATGTCATAAAATTATTATTGTCCATTATAGAGTCCACAAGGAGCAGGTGATGCCAGGTTGTTTGGTATTTCAGATGTGTTGAATCTTGTTTTTTCATCTCTTCTGGACTTGTCCTCTTGTTTATTGTGTATAATGTTTTGCTTGAACTGAACAATATTTTCATTTTTGATTGTAGCAAAGCTGGCGCAGGCCAAAGGGTATTGATTCCCGTGTCAGGAGAAAGTTCAAGGGATGCACCTTGATGCCCAACATTGGCTACGGTTCTGACAAGAAGACCAGGCACTACCTTCCCAACAAGTTCAAGAAGTTTGTTGTCCACAATGTGTCTGAGCTGGAGCTGCTTATGATGCACAACAGGTAATGGGTGTCTATCATGCCTTGTACAGTACTGTCTTCCACTATTATGGTCATGCTAATCGTAATATGCCTTGTTTCTTGCAACCAGGACCTACTGTGCGGAGATCGCCCACAACGTCTCCACCAAGAAGCGCAAGGACATCGTTGAGCGTGCTGCGCAGCTCGACATCGTGGTTACCAACAAGCTTGCCAGGCTCCGCAGCCAGGAGGATGAGTAGACTGTCAGGTGCTATGTTTTGGTCTGGTTCGTATGTAGGAAAGTACTCCGCTGTTCTTTGTTGTGTGACTGTCAGGGATATCTGTTATTCCAACCTTTTTGCTACCAGTGCCGACTGTAATGTGTCAAAGATCTACTATTGCCTTTATAATCTAGATCCCATTGCCAATTGCTGAAAAGCGTGTGTTAAATTGGGGTTTGGGTCTGCTTTATATTCCGGTGATAAAATTTGAAACATCTGTTTGGGAACTTGTGATCTTGTCACGTTGTTCTGAGACTAAGGGAGACTCAATCTGGTGGGACATGGTCTGTACCTGCTGGAACATAAAACTCCCATTTCTGATTCATTTCATGGGTTTTATGCACTTTGCACAGGGACGTGTTATATGGCACAACCGTTTTTTTCCGTACTACCGCAATATAAGATGTTTATACTTTTTCCTGAATCAGATGTATATAGGCATGTTTTAGTGTGTTTTCATTCATTTGAACTGTGTTTGTTTGTATGTTGTTCATATTGAAATATCCAAAACATCTTATATGTATCATTGGAGGGAGTACCATATATACCAACTAAACCGAGTTAAGCTCTGGCTCATGTCACAAACGAAACGGAACTGGTAACAATCATGTAATCATGGTCCGATCTCTGTCAGACGCCTACCAGAATGTTTCAGCACAGTAGCGGACAGCAGTGAAGGCATCGAGAGTGGTTGGTGTTGGTCCGTTTGATAACAAGAGGCAGAGCCCAACACATGGGTTGCCTTGCAATGGTCATTCTCATCTTCTATGGCATGTAACCAAGAGCTTTATCTTTTTCTGTAGATATGTTTTCTCATAACATTTGATCGTTTGAACCATGTGCTCAAATGACGAATCATTTATATCACTAAATTTTTCATGTTGAGTTTTTCAAAATCAGATCTCATGTTAATAGGTTTTGACAAACTTTTTATTCACAGAAAAACTGAAGACAGAAAAACAGAATCTGCCAAAACAAACAAACTGAGAACACAGTTGTGTTTTTTTTCCTTCAGGATGCACATCTGTGCTTCTCGTGAAAGCACATGTTGCGCTTTTGCAGGAAGCACAGTTGTGCTTCTCATGAAATCACAACTATGCTTCCTCGCTTCTCGTGGAATAAACATCACTTTCGCAAGAAAAGTCGACCAAAGCCTAGAAAAAATCAAGCAAATGCCCAAAGCTGAAAAAACAGATAAAAATCCTAAAAAGTGTGCCAAAAAAAACAAGCGGCACGGTGGCTGATGCACCCCTTTGCTTTTTTTAGGGAAAACATGCAATGCTTTATTGATCAATGGAACGGTTTACAGGAATAAATAGAGTATCAAAGGGTTGTAGAAGCCAAACATGGCGCCCTTCACCCAAATGCAAAGCATGTCTATCTAAACTATGCGCCTCCGTATTGAAGTGACGTTCTTCATGAGCAAAAGAGATTGCCTGAAAATCACTACAACCGTCCTTTATTTCTCTGACGATTGGGCCAGTGATACCATGAGTTCCTGAGTTGATGTCATTGATGGCGGAGAGACAGTCCGAGGCCGCTGTGATGTTTTAGAGTAGCAAGTCCCTCCCCAACGATAGCGCCTCACGACACGCCAAAGTTTCCAAAATGTGTGGGTCGGTCAGCCCGTGAAAAACCACAACCGAAGAACCCATGTACACACATTGTCCATCCCGGCATACAGCGCTGACCGCACCAATAGGTGGGCTTCTACACACTACACCATCCACATTAATCTTCACATATCCATGCGGGGGCAGGATCCATTTCCTTGCCTGTTCCTGCGGCTGGCGAGCATGTGATAACACCTGTGATGGTTGAGCCAAAGCTAGATCAGAGAGATACCTATTGATGAAAGAAAAGGTCGCCAAAGGGCTTTGGTGCTCTCCTTCATGGATCAATTTCCTCTGCGCCAACCATATCGCCCAGAAGGTAACAACAACTCGGATCATTTCTGCATGTGATACCGCAGCAAGTATACTGAAGAGCCAAGATTTTGCGTCAGGTTCCACCGTGGCCAGAATGTGCTCAACCAGCTCCGTCGAAGCCAAACATGACGCACCCCTTTGCTAGCTCTCAAAAAGAAGGTAACCCTTTGCTCGCTTGGAAATTGGGCGAATCCTATTTGGAGCCCGTGGGCGAAAAATTGATCCTGTGACGCCCATGCGAGGCTAGTTGGGCGAGCCCAGTATGCGGATCGCTTCGCTGCTACTTTTTTTTGGTTTTCTTGTTGTTGTTTATTGTACGTTTTTTCTTCAGTTTTCTGTGTTTGTTTTTCTCTTAATTAATTTTATTTATTTTCTTAGTTATTCTTGTACATTTTTCTGTTCTTCTGTTTGTTGGTTTTTTTCCTACTTTTTGGCTTTCTGTTTTAGGTATATCTTTTCTTTTTGTTTTATTTCTTTTTTTACATTATTTTGGATTTCTATTTTCTTCATTTTTATTTTTAAATTTAAAAAATTAGTTTTATAAATTAATATTTTTTGAATATATGGTAACTTTTTTGAAACACGGGGTTACCTTTTTAAACATACGCTGAACTTTTTGTAATATATAGTGATATTTTTTCATATACGGTGAGTATTTGTTAAATACATCGAGCAATTTTTTCTCAAATATAAACTAATTTTTTTTCGAATATATGGTGATTTGTGTTATATAGGGTGAACTTTTTAAATGCACACTGAACATTTTTAAACACAAATTGAACTCTTTAAAATAAACAAACATTATATACACATTTGATTTTTAATTGACTTTTAAACATTGTAATTCATAAATATATTTTTATTTTTTTATGCACTCAGTTAATTAATATTTTCACCCGAAAATTTAATGAAAATGGCGGCTACATTTCGGGCCGATTTAAGCCAGCATGGGTGTTTCGTCTTTTATATGACGCCTGTGTCCGTCATACAGGGGACTCTAAAAATTGGAGCCGGTTCGCCTCGGTCTTCTGCAAATTTATAATCTGGTGTTTCCTCAGATGCAGATCATGTTGCTTGCACCCTCAGTTTCTCATCACTGGTTTGTAGCTCAAGACGTCTTCTCATGTTGCAGTAGTTCCTTCTTGGCTCAGCAACTAACATAAGATAACGAGGCGTTTTCTGGTCAACACTTCGTTTTGTGGCCATAAAACACCACCTGCATTTTGTAGCTTTTTTTTTTCCTTTTTCATTTTCTCGGTGGAATTAGCTAAGCTTTAAAAAAAAAGCGGCTAGGGTTTCTGCCTCCCGTCGGAAGCACCGCCGATCTTCCACGTCTCCTGTGGCCTTAGGGCCATGGGTGCGCGGTGGATCCCGGTCCTTACTGGCGGGAGGGCTTCGTTTTCAGGTGCTTCTTCAAGTTTTGTTAGAGCTTATGTCCTGCTCAAGAAGACGAGATGGCGGCGACTTCTTGAAGATGGAATATGGTTCTTCCCGCCTAGCCCCCGTCCTAGTGTGTGTCTAGCATCGTCGGAGGCCGTGTGTCTCTGGCAGATCTCACGAGATTTGGTCGGTAGTTGTCTTTGATTGATCCGCTCGGATCCGGTCTTTGTTCGTCTTTGCTCATGTGTCTTCAGGTTGGATCTTTCCGATCTAAAATTCTCTTCATCGGCGGCAGTTGCTGTTCTGGTGCGTTGATGGGATCTTAGCACGACGGCTTCCTGACTGTCTACTACAACAAATTGTGCCTGACTCCGACGAGGGAGGGGCGATGACGGCGGCGCGCCTTAGGCTCGCTTCAGTGCTTGCAGTCGTCGCTAGGTGGTCTATAAATCGTGATGCATTTTTTTATTATTTCTAGTGTTCGTTGTACTGCCATAACTGAAAATGAATATATCGACAGTTTTCCGCAAAAAAAAAAGAATTAGCTAAGCTTTTTTCTTTTTTAGTTCAACTCAAAACGTAGGAAGATTCCACATTCTGGATGGCCTCTCCACGCCAGTGAATGAATGAATCGAATAAAGGGCCTTTTCTTTCGGTTCACTCTTTGCGCAGCCGGAGCAGTGTCCCCTCCGCCCCAAAGACAAAAGAGAAGGAACAGTCCATCGTCGATCGACCCGGCCGCATGTTTGGTATAGTAGAAGCTTTTATGGCGAGCCTCCCGCGGCCGCTACAGCCTACACCTGTAAGCCCACAGTATCGCTCGTACAAAGCGATCATCATCCACAATGCCCATTTTTTTTCCCCCATTCCTTCGCTGCGCGGGAAGATATGCGCCTCTGCCTTTTCCGTCCCCAAGCCCACGATCAGGGCCTCAAAGCTCATACAAGACCGAGAGCACCTCAGCTACTGCTGCGGATGCAACAATAGCGACGCGCCGAGAGATGTGCAGCGAGTAGGTCGCCTTTCTTCTCTGGGATGCAGGAGGGTGCGTTGTGCCTAACACTGCAGGCTCCTCAGTGCCAGTACCACACAGACTACCTTTTTTTTTCCCTAATATTGTTGGGTACCGTCACAGCTATGCCAATCAATCGGAAGTGTGATTAGACGTGTGGTTGGCACGTGATTGCACATGATTTTTATTGTGGGAGATTAATAACCATGGCAGATTTCACCGTGAAATTTTCCACGTAAGAGCATGCCTAGTAGTACAACCAACTGCTAGCTATATAATGTTGTCATGTCATCCATAGTCATCATTTAGTCACTTATAGAAGCACACGTATAACTAAACTCTTGCATGAGAGCACACCCTTCTTCAATTTTCATGTATCTATCCTTCACATGGACAAAATTGTCATGTACTTGCTCTAATAAGCAACTCAAACGAGCTAATTTATCATTATTGAGGTAGTAGTCGTCAAAGATAGAGAAGTTCGACCGTTTACTATCCAAACGTCATCAGTTTCCGAACAGAAGCAGTGGCATATATGAATTCCGGTAACAAATCACGCACAAGGAAATTTAGGCACCAGACATGGACTCATGGACGCAACCGGCCAGCCTGCTTTTCGCAAGGACATGCACGCACTTTCCCTTTCCCTGCCAGAGTGGTAACATCATCCACACAGTTCCCAGCAGCAGCAGTAACATCCATGCATCACGTAGCGTAGGCCGAGCTTTACTACTCCGAGCTTTCGCTAGGGTTAGGAAAGTTGACCTGCGAGGCCTCGCAATTCATCTCCGCCTTCGCTTTGCCGCTGTTTGTTGGTTCGTATAGCTAGCTAGGGCGTGATGAGCGGCAGGACGTACGTACGGTGAAACCAAAGTCAAGGGAGGATCTATCACCGGGCTACGTAGCACAGCACACTTGCGCTCGGCCGTTATTGGCATTCATGTTGGTGGCAGGGGGACTTGGCGGTACGCCACGGCAAGAGCTACACCAGCGTCGCCGTTTGGCCCAAGGGCTCCGGGCAAGATGGGCATGAGCCTAGCATTGATTGGTAAATGGATGATGGTAAGATGGATTTGGCATTGATTTTGATGATCGAGTGGCAAATGGGTGATTACCGGACGTCGAATTACTGCACCCGATGGAGCACATGTGTGCTCTTTTAATTTTCCAAATTTCAGAAAGCGGGTCTAGAAAATTCAGGACAATTATAAAGAATGCATGTCGTAGTTATAAGGGTGAACTATGCAAGAAATATGTATGCATAAGGGCATTTCTAACCGACCCCCTAAAATCGTGGAGTATATTTACTCCACTAAGTTTTGGCCGGACCTAGCCGATCCCCTACATATAACGGAGTAATTTTTTGTTTTTTCAATTCTAGCATAAATTGCAACTACATATTAGCATACATATAGAAACTAAACACAAATTTGAATGTTCAAGCAAATCATGAATATAGTTTAGAAACTGAATTCAAAAATTTACAAACCGAATTATTCAAATTTGAACACGCCGAATGGTTCAAATGTAGCAAATAGCATGTGATAGAACAATTAGGTCTCGCTAAGACGTTGCCAGTGATGCTTAATAAGATCTTGTTGGAGCTAAGCATGAACTTGTCGGTTCTCGGTCTTGCGATGCTCCTCAAGGAATGGCAGGATCCTATTTGTATGTACACTGACTCAAGCGGAGTCCCGTTGGTGATGTACCGAAAGTTTTTAGACATATCGCTCTCGTCTTCAATGATCATGTTATGCAATATGATGCAACAAGTCATGATCTGCCATAGAACCCTGGAGCTCCAGTACTTGGCAGGGCCACGAACAATAGCAAAGTCTGAAGCACACCGAAGGCTCTCTCAACATTTTTCCTAGTAGCTTGCTGCACTCTGTCTCGAAGGAGATGAGGGCTTGTCGGCGGTGGCGATGCCTATGGGACTATGGGTGTCATCTCCTTCTTGAAGGCGTCACGGCGGTTCCTCTTCATCCTCCATATTGCTTCAAGGGAAATCTTGATCCCTTGATTGGGCGGTGGCGGTGCTACGGTGTCGTCTCCTTTCTGAAGGTACCGCCTTGGAGTGCACGGTTTGTCGTGCACAACTTTGACTCTTTGCAGTGATTCGTTCACGGTTGAGGGCTTCGGAGACTTCCAGCGGTGCCCTCTCTTCCTTCTTGTAGATGGCATGGAGTTGTATGGGGTAGTGTAGATGTTCTCAACATCCTTGTACCTTGCCTTGTGTGTGTTGTGGTGTCGAGTTGAACGAGTTTGATTGTAAGTTGGTGGTTATTTTATATATAAACCGGGCGAGAGCCTTTTTCGGTAAGACGTTTTTTCACATGCCACGTGAATACAATTTTTTGCAATTAATCCTTTGAGCTTAGGGATGCAAGTTTTTGACTTTCAGGGTCACTTCCTTTAGTTCAATCGCATGAACTTAAATTTCGAAAGCTATGTGAACTAAAGAGGACCAGAAAATACTCTAAAGGGTACAATATTTGCACCCCAAATTCAGCTATTCTGCTGTCCACACATGGGTGACCTATATGCTACTGTAAGTGTTACAGTGTACAGATCTGCAAATTTTGGAAGCAGGATTAGACGATAAACCTATGGGATCTTTTCTTTTTGCTGGGAGATAAACCTATGGAATCAGGGCATGTTTGGTTGGTTATCAGGAGTTGCTATACATCTGAGCTGGCTAACTTTGGCATTGCTACACTGGTGTTGCCAGTCTCATCACACTTTTTCCTCTCAAACCACATATCATTGTAACCAGCAATTTATTTACCAGCAAAACAGGCTTGTTACACACTTGAAATGAAATGAGAAGTTACAGAGAAAAAAAGTTTGACAAATTATGGCAGGTAACCAAAGCGGCCCTAGGAAACCGGCAACTCTGGTTTGTCGTCGTAGGTATGGTGTTTCTCCAAATATACCAATGCGGCCGAGGAGCTGACAAGGAAGCTAGGGAGTAGGGTAAGACAGGTAGAAATGTCAGCAATCATTGAGACGAGTGAGGAAATATAGCTGAGGCAAGTAGTCCTTGCTGCTGCCCCCGATTCTATATGTTCAGATCCACCAAACTTTAGATCCAACAACTACAATACAAACTAACAAACAAACACCAACGTTAAAGGAACACGCCGACTGGAGATAACAAGTCAATCTCCAGCCTCGGTCCACATGACAAGGCGCCGGCGTGGAGCCTACTCTTGCGTGAACTGACAGAAAGAAGCAGGGGAAACACACATCGTTTGACATGTCAGGGCGTTCACAGCTCTAGACCCTTCTAGCGTGGTTTACATTTCGGCGTCTTGTAATGTGTGATTTTTTCTGTTTTGATTCTTCTCGTTCTCAACCGTCCTTGATGCTCATGTAAACAGTCCGGCGCAGCGGTTTTACGGAAGGCGAGAAAATAGAAAATTTTGGTTAAGAAGAGGAAGAAACCTGCAACGCCCATGGATTATTCATCTGTGATTCCCCTTCCCCACCCCAAAATGATTGAGCAGGACAGGAGGGAGCAAATAAATAACTTGTAGATCATTAGGCCAACTTTTTCCATGGTGTTCTTGATTAAACAAGTACAGAGGCGGCCTGTGGCAGGACAGCCAATAAGATGCTCCTAATCTGCTATATTTATGAGTTATCACTGTTTATTCTTGGGAGATCTGCTGGGTTCGTACGCTCCGGTGAATGATTAAGGGAGAGAGGAGAGTCCAGTCCGTCGAGCGATTTAAAATCGGGGACCGTGTGTGTGGATTCAGTGAGTTCACCAACTAACTTGTCCGGTTTTTCTTTGACGGTAGTAGTTTCTTGGAAACAAAGCGGAGCGCAACATCAACCAGATCCGACGGAGTCCTTTTTGGTTGGGGCGGTGGCAAGCTATGAACATCTACAGGCTACAGCCCGGAGATGCTACACTTACGCGCTCATTCCTAATGGAGTTATGGGCTGAGCTGGGAAACATTGATTGGAATCAGTAGAGAGTGGGTCCCGCACTGGAAATCAAGAGGAGGAAGAGAGACTGGTGTCTGGTGGAGAGGAGTCTGTAAGTTGTTTCCGTGGAAATTTTGCCCGTAAGTGTATAATTATTGGGCTACAGCCTTAGACGCAGAGGCCGGGAGTTTCAACCTCTTTTTTTTTAGAAAAAGAAAAAAACCATAGTTATTTGACGCTGGTACCGGAGTGATACCTGTGACGAGAAATTTATGTTCAGTGCCAACGGAAATTCTCTTTTGTCTTGTGTCAGAAAAAAAAGGGAAACCCAAAAACTTCAGATGTTCCAGCGGAGTTTGCAGCACCTCGCTGTGAATTTGAATTTGGATTTGTTATTGTACTATTGTGTAACGAAACAGTCGGCAGCGGTTAAACGCCGCGATGCATGTGACTCCTGCAGCGATCCCGAGGCCGTTTAGAAAAAGATGCCAGGATTAGCTAGAATAATGTAGTCTGATTGGGAAATCATTTGGTTGGCTTAGGAGCTTGGTATTCTATGGTCAGCTTGTTCCTTTGAGAGTCCCGTTGACAAAAGAATGTACAGACGGTGCCGTGAGGGACAAATATTCAAATGAAGGTCCCTGTTGCATCTAAACTTAGGTTTCGACACGCTGTTCTGACATATTTGTCGGGTCGGGGGAATATGCCCAAAGTCACTTGAACAAAAAATAATGTTGCTTGTTTGAAATGACATATGGACAAGAACATAGCCAATGTAAAACCATGCACCCACGGAGAGAACCGTGTCATTGTAATAAGTGGATGATACTTCGCGAGTGATCAAAGTGTAGTCCGTAGTTGTTTTCCTTTCATTCATTTCGCACACAACCATTAATGCCCCGAAATCGTTCTATTGTGTGTTAATTGGATAGTTTGTTAATTATGCCCATAGTCACATGCAGTTAATTCGACAGATAGTTAATCACACGGGTTAATTAGCCAACATTAATTTGTGAAAAATATCATTAGGTGTTGGACGAAAGGATCACGTTAATTATTGAAATTATTATCGAGCATTGAATGGGAGAATCACATTAATTATAGAAAGTATCACCGAGAGTTGAACTAAAGGATCACTGGAATATGTATGCGCCGCTGTAATACACGTGCAATTAGCTAGTTTTGATTAGATTGGAACATGAATATTTGTATTTATGATATATGGCTCAGAACGACCTGCCGTGATTTCTAGTCGTGTGTGTGTGTGTGGACTTCGTTGTTTTCCCCTAATGAACCATGCCTTGTTTAGTTTTTGGGTTTAGTTTCTCTCGTTAACCGGACAAATCCTCTACATCTTGATGCAAAGCGGAGCTCCCTGCCCCGTGATGAGGTTCCCTAAAATGATATGAGAATTGAAACTGAAAATAGGCATGATATACTGTATTTGAGTGAATATTTATTGAATACAAGTTCTATATAGTTTCCCTTGCATGTTGAGGTGGATCTTTGCCATGAATGGTTACATAATGAGGTGGGCGTTTTTTCATGCATGATTGCATGTAGAGGATACATGTTTGCGTGTTAACAGAAATATGCTAGTGGGGACCACCTATTCAGTTGCATATGATTTATTATTACCGAAACTGCTTGTAATAATTCACTTTGTCGAACTCATGGTAATAAGGCCCATTTGGAAGTGGTGGCCCAACTTCTTAAAGTCCCCAACTTCAGATCTCGTGTCACGCTTCTAGCTTTTCCCACGAGTTGGGATGCATTCGGCAACCGAATACGAGCTCCCTGATCGTGGCATGGGTTGGCAAACCATTTTAAAGTCATGTGGCTGGATGGAGGGGTGACAATTGTTGGGGAAGAGGTCGGGGACGGTTGCCCAATGCACCGACCAGCTCGAGGAGATAATAATGCATCTCTTAGATGGCTTCTATTTTCTCAACAATGAGTACTGGAGAAGATTGGGGTGACTAGATAGAAGGATGTGCTAGCGGCGGGGCAAGATGGTGTGGCCTTGAGGAGATGGAGCCTGGGGGCCGGGGCGGTGGAGGAGCACTGACACGAGGTAATTGGGAGGCGACGCGACAACCCGCGGTGAGTGCAGGCAGGATTTGCTGTGTGAAAGTGGATCTGTACCCCAAATCTAGTTTTGGCGTCGATGACATGTGATTAGTGGGACTACTGCTTGATAAGTAATATATGATATTTATTTGAAACATGGCAAGTTTGGTGGCACAATCTTTCATTGAAGTCTAAGGTTTGGATTTTTATGAAAACTTTGCCCCATCGGCTAGTCTCGAGGCCATTCACATTTTGTTTGCATATGCATCTTTTCATAATTTAAGGTTATATAAAATTGATGTGAAGAGCACATTTCTTAATGGTCCATACATGAGCTCAATACATTGCAAAAACCGCCGGCCTTCGAGGACCCCCATCACAATGACCATGTTTATAAACATCGTATGGAATCATATGGACCCAAACAAGCAACATACGCTTGGTATGATTAGCTCTAAGAAGTTTCTAGTCAGGGAAGGATTTGAGACAGGGAAAACTGATGCCACTCTTTTAATAAGAGGGCCAATGGAGACTTGTTCTTCTTTCAAACCTATGTGGATGTCAATGATGTGAGAGTTGAAGTATTTCCTCATATTTCAAATGTGGAAAGTCGTGGAAGGGGCCTTCATCTCCCAAACAAAACACACTGAGGACATCCTCAAGAAGTTTGATATGGTTAAGGTAATGTCAACCAATGGGCACCTTGAAATCAACATTGAGGTAAACAATAGATCAAAAGGTCTGCATTCTCTCATTGTCTCCTTTCTTTACCTTTGTGCATCTAGACTAGATATCATGTCAAGTGCATGTTGTGTGCAAGATTTCAAGCCGCTCCTAAACTAGGCCATTATATGTCGTTTAAGATGATTCTTAGAAATTGTGTTCACACTCCAAACTTAGGGATTTGGTATTTGAATGATGCAACATCTGAGCTTATATTTGGATTCAGATTGGGATGAAGACAAGGTTGACCGCAAGTTGGCATCAGCTTCATGTCCATTTCTTGGTCGATGTTTTGTAAGTTTCCTCCGAGAAGAAGAAAATGCGTCTCCATATGCACCCTCAAAGTTACATCATTGTAGTAAGTTCTTGTGCTCAATTGTGATGTATGAGGCAAACCTGAAAGATTATCGGATGACAAGAAATAAGGTGCATATCCCATGTGATAGTTAGAGCGCAATCAAGATTGTCAACAACCCCGTAGAACATAGCCACACCAAGCACATTAACATTCATCATAATTTCTTGAGGGATCGTGTTATCCATGGAGCCATCATCATATCTCATGTTGGCAGGAATCAACAACTTAATCATTCCTATTCTTAAGGATCATCACTTCACAGAGTCAACTTTAAAGGAAAATGTAATGGTGTTTGTAAAATCACTTGATCCAAGAAGATAATTATACTTGTACTTCACTCCTTGTTCTTTTGATATATTTTTTCGTCCCTTTCCCTTGCCACACTAACCCAAGAAGGAATTGAAAGTGCTTTAGAATATCAACCCACTAAGAGGAGTTTTGCTTCGGCTTCAAGTGTGATGACCACCTAAGTCTTCACTAACATGATTCATGGAAAGACAAGCTTGTTGATGGCCGAAAGCTATGCGAGTACACTTCTATCTTTGAACACACTAAGAGAAAGGGTAATATTCATTTAATGGACAATTGTCCTCCATCAAGGCACCGGAGCCCGATGGCTTTACCGTCGGGTTAGGCTCAAGAGGCATGGCTATGCTCTCAGGAAGCTGAGACCCTGCACCACCTTCTTGCAGGACATGTCATGGCATGAATCACTTGGCATGAAATTCTCTCTTGGTGTCGTTTCACCCTATCTGCACTTGATGGCACGATCCATTTCTTTGAGTGTTGTGGGTCATTGGTCATGGAAGCCACTCCTCCATGCACGTGCAAAGGCTTGGGCTCGATCGTCATCCTCACTACCCGGACCATCTGGAAGCATCGCAACACATGTATTTACGACAACGCTTAACCTTCTATCATGGCCATGATCAACTCAATCAAGGAGGAGGCACAATGTTGGGGAAAAGCAGGCTCCCGCGACATCGATAGCATCATGTAACCTAGTGTCTAATGCTTTGGGTTGAGCAACCTTTTCCTTGTGATCTAGGCTATCCACCCTAGTGTGCACGTAGTATGGTTAACCACCCCTCTTGTACTCCTTTCACTCTCTGGCATTGAAATGATACGCTCTATGCATATTCGCGAAAAAATGGACAATTGCCATGAAGAATGTGAACACATCAATATTTTAGCACACTTTCTCCTGAAACTATGCTTCATAGGATCCAATTTCGCTCTCTATCACATGGTCCTAGAGTGCTCATATTGTGACAAGGTCCCCACCAAATACTTGGTACTATTTGATTTGTTTGTAGTTTCAAGATGTTCTTGTTGCATATTGATATGTCTCCAACGTATCTATAATTTTTGATTGCTCCATACTATATTATCTACTGTTTTGGGCAATATTGGGCTTTATTTTCCACTTTTATATTATTTTTGGGACTAACCTATTAACCGGAGGCCCAACCCAGATTTGCTGTTTTATGCCTATTTCAGTGTTTCGAGGAAAAGGAATATCAGACGGAGTCGAAACGGAACAAAATCAACTAGAGAAGTTATTTTTGCAACGAAAGCCACCCGATGGACTTGGACCCCACGTCAAGGAAGGAACGAGGTGCTCACGAGGGTGGGCCCCCCTTAGGGCACGCCCCCCTGTCTCCTGGGGCCCTCGTGGCTCCCCTGACGTACCTCCTGCACCCATATATACCTACATGACCTAAAACTTCCAGAACGCAAGATAGATCGGGAGTTCCGCCGCCAGAAGCCTCCGTAGCCACCGAAAACCAATCTAGACCCGTTCCGGCACCCTGCCGGAGGGGGCAATCCCTCTCCGATGGCCATCTTCATCATCCCGGTGCTCTCCATGACGAGGAAGGAGTAGTTCTCCCTCGGGGCTGAGGGTATGTACCAGTAGCTATGTGTTTGATCTCTCTCTCTCTCGTGTTCTTGATTTGGCACGATCTTGATGTATCGCGAGCTTTGCTATTATAGTTGGATCTTATGTTTCTCCTCCCCCTATTCTCTCTTGTAATGAATTGAGTTTCCCCTTTGAAGTAATCTTATCGGATTGAATCTTTAAAAATTTGAGAACACTTGATGTATGTCTTGCCGTGGATATCTATGGTGACAATGGGATATCACGTGATTCACTTGATGTATGTTTTGGTGATCAACTTGAGGGTTCCGCCCATGAACCTATGCATAGGGGTTGGCACACGTTCTCATCGTGATTCTCCGGTAGAACTTTGGGGCACTCTTTGAGGTCCTTTGTGTTGATTGAATAGATGAATCTAAGATTGTGTGATGCATATCGTATAATCATACCCACGGATATTTGAGGTTACATTGGAGTATCGAGGTGACATTAGGGTTTTGGTTGATTTGTGTCTTAAGGTGTTATTCTAGTACGAACTCTAGGGCTGTTTGTGACACTTATAGGAATAGCCCAACAGATTGATTGGAAAGAATAACTTTGAGGTGGTTTCATACCCTACCATAATCTCTTCGTTCGTTCTCCGCTATTAGTGACTTTGGAGTGACTCTTGTTGCATGTTGAGGGATAGTTATGTGATCCAATTATGTTAGTATTGTTGAGGGAACTTACACTAGCGAAAGTATGAACCCTAGGCCTTGTTTACCATCATTGCAATACCGTTTACGCTCATTTTTATCACTTGCTACCTTGCTGTTTTTATTATTTCAGATTACAAAAACTATTTCTACTATCCATATACCACTTGTTTCACCATCTCTTCGCCGAACTAGTGCACCTATACAATTTACCATTGTATTGGGTGTGTTGGGGACACAAGAGACTCTTTGTTATTTGGTTGCAGGGTTGCTTGAGAGAGACCATCTTCATCCTACGCCTCCTACGGATTGATAAACCTTAGGTCATCCACTTGAGGGAAATTTGCTACTGTCCTACAAACCTCTACACTTGGAGGCCCAACAACGTCTACAAGAAGAAGGTTGTGTAGTAGACATCAAGCTCTTTTCTGGCGCCGTTGCCGGGGAGGTGAGTGCTTGAAGGTATATCTTTAGATCTTGCAATCGAGTCTTTTAGTTTCTTGTTTTATCACTAGTTTAGTTTATAAAAGAAAACTATAAAAAAATGGAATTGAGTTTGTCTCATACGCTTCACCTTTTTAATATCTTTCATGAGTATGATGGAAAGGATAATTGTGCTCAAGTGCTAGAAGAAGAAATCTATAAAATGTTTGGCACTAAATATTTGAATGATGAGCATGATTGCAATGTTTTTAGTATGAATTCCTTGAATATCCATGATGCTAATGATATGCAAAGTCACAAGCTTGGGGAAGCTATGTTTGATGAAGAGGATATTTTTTGTCCCCAAAGTTTTGATGAGCAAATTTATTATGATGAAAGCATGCCTCCTATCTATGATGATTATTGTGATGACATGTATGATTTAAAGAATAATGATAACCATGAAACTTGTCATCTTAATCTTAATTTTCAATCACATGATAGTTATTTTGTTGAGTTTGCTCCCACTATTATTCATGAGAAGAATTTTGCTTGTGTGGAGAGTAGTAAATTTTCTATGCTTGTAGATCATGAAAATAATGCTTTAGGTGCTGGTTATATTGTTGAATTCATTCATGATGCTACTGAAAATTATTATGAGGGAGGAGTATATGCTTGTAGGAATTGCAATAATATCAAGTTTCCTCTCTATGTGCTTAAAGTTTTGAAGTTATGCTTGTTTTGTCTTCCTATGCTAGTTGATTCTTGTTCCCACAAGTTGTTTGCTCACAAAATCCCTATGCATAGGAAGTGGGTTAGACTTAAATGTGCTAGTAATATTATTCATGATGCTCTCTTTATGTTACAATTCTTATCCTTCATGTGAGCATCATTGAAATCATCATGCCTAGCTAGGGGCGTTAAACGATAGCGCTTGTTGGGAGGCAACCTAATTTTATTTTTGTTCCTTGATTTTTGTTCCTGTTTAGTAATAAATAATTCATCTAGCCTGTATTTAGATGTGGTTTTATGTGTTTAATTAGTGTTTGTGCCAAGTAGAACCTTTGGGAAGACTTGGGAAAAGTCTTGTTGATCATGCTGTCAAAAACAGAAACTTTAGCGCTCACGAGTATTGCTGCCATTTTTATTTTGAGAGTGATATTTAGTTAATTCTTTTTGCAGATGACTAATAGATAAATTACTCAGGTCCAGCAATTTATTTGAGAATTTTATGAGTTCCAGAAGTATACGTCTGATCCAGATTACTACAGATTGTTCTGTTTTTGACAGATTCTATTTTTCATGTGCTGTTTACTTATTTTGATGAATCTATTGCTAGTAAAATACTTTATAAACCATAAAGAAGTTGTAATACAGTAGGTTTAACACCATTAAATAAATAATGAGTTTATTACAGTACCTTAAAGTGGTGATTTATTTTCTTATACTAACGGAGCTTACGAGTTTTCTGTTAAGTTTTGTGTTGTGAAGTTTTCAAGTTTTGGGTAAGGATTCGATGGACTATGGAATAAGGAGTGGCAAGAGCCTAAGATTGGGGATGAACAAGGCACCCCAAGGTAATATTCAAGGATAACCAAGAGCCTAAGCTTGGGGATGCCCCGGAAGGCATCCCCTCTTTCGTCTTCGTTCATCGGTAACTTTACTTGGAGCTATATTTTTATTCGCAACATGATATGTGTTTTGCTTGGAGCGTCAATTTATTTTGTTAGGATTTTCTTGCTGTTATTTAGAACAATGTTTTGCATCTTTTATTTCAATAAAACTGACATTGATAGCCTCTACTATGCCTATGTTACAAGTATACATGTTGCTGTTTGAAAACAGAAAGTTTACCGTTGTTGCAATAATTCCCTAGAAAAGTCAGAATGTGATAAAATGTTGGAACCTTTTGCATATTAAGATCTGATAAATTTACTATAGTGGAAATTTTCTTTCATAATTTTTGGAGCTAGGTAAGTATGGATGTTGCTGCATTCTTTACAGACTATCCTGTTTAGGCAGATTGTTGTTATGTTTGCATTGTTTGCATATGTTAGCTTCTTTAATGATTCTATTTGACGATATGACTATTAAATATGCAGAGGAATTTAGTATTCAATGTTGAATAATAATTTTAGTGATTTTCTACAGTAGAGTATGATAAGGTTTTGGCAATGGTTTATACTAACTTATCTCATGAGTCCTTGTTGAGTTTTGTGTGGATGAAGCTTTTGAGATTTAGGGAGACCGTGATATGAGAGGAATTAAGGAGACACAAAAGCTCAAGATTGGGGATGCCCAAGGCACCCCAATATAATATTTCAAGAAGTCTCAAGCATCTAAGCTTGGGGATGCCCCGGTTGGCATCCCACCTTTCTTCTTCAACAATTATCGGTTAGTATCGGTTGATCCTAAGTTTTTACTTCTTCACATGATGTTTGCTATTCTTAGAATGTCATTTTATTTTGCTTTGCTTGCTGTTTGAATAAATTACCAAGATCTGAAATTATTAAATGTTAGAGAGTCTTCACATAGTTGCATAATTATTCAACTACTCATTGATCTTCACTTATATCCTTCGGAGTAGTTTGTCGTTGCTCTAGTGCTTCACTTATATCTTTTAGAGCATGGTGGTAGTTTTATTTGGAATAAATAGATGAACTCTCATCCTTCACTTAGATTATTTTGAGAGTCTTAAATATCATGGTAATTTGCTTAAAATCCTAATATGCTAGGTATACAAGATTAATAATAAAACTTTCTTATGAGTGTGTTGAATACTATGAGAAGTTTGATGCTTGATGATTGTTTTGAGATCTGGATATGGTGATATTAGAGTCATGCTAGTTGAGTAGTTGTGAATTTGAGAGATACTTGTGTTGAAGTTTGTGATTCCCGTAGCATGCACGTATGGTGAACCGTTATGTAACGAAGTCAGAGCATTAGGTGTTTATTGATTGTCTTCCTTATGAGTGGCGGTCGGGGACGAGCGATGGTCTTTTCCTACCAATCTATCCTCCTATGAGCATGCGCGTAGTACTTTGTTTCGATAACTAATAGATTTTTGCAATAAGTATGTGAGTTTTTTATGACTAATGTTGAGTCCATGAATTATATGCACTCTCACCCTTCCACCATTGCTAGCCTCTCTAGTACCGCACAACTTTCGCAGGTACCATAAACCCACCATATACCTTCCTCAAAACAGCCACCATACCTACCTATTATGGCATTTTCATAGCCATTACGAGATATATTGCCATGCAGCTTTCCACCATCCAGTTTATCATGACACATTCATCATTGTCATATTGCTTAGCATGATCATGTAGTTGACATAGTATTTGTGGCAAAGCCACCGTTCGTAATTCTTTCATACTTGTCACTCTTGATTCATTGCATATCCCGGTACACCGTCGGAGGCATTCATATAGAGTCATACTTTGTTTTAGTATCGAGTTGTATCATCGAGTTGTAAATAAATAGAAGTGTGATGATCATCATTCAATAGAGCATTGTCCCAAAAAAAAGAAAAAAAAGAAAGGCCAAAAAAGGAAAGGCCAAATAAAAAATAAAAAGGGGCAATGCTACTATGCTTTTACCATACTTGTACTTCAAAGTAGCACCATGATTTTCATGATAGAGAGTCTCCTATGTTGTCACTTTCATATACCAGTGGGAATCTTTCATTATAGAACTTGGCTTGTATATTCCAATGATGGGCTTCCTCAAAATGCCCTAGGTCTTCGTGAGCAAGCTAGTTGGATGCACACCTACTTAGTTTCTTTTGTTGAGCTTTCATACATTTATAGCTCTAGTGCATCTGTTGCATGACAATCCCTACTCACTCACATTGATATCTATTGATGGGCATCTCCATAGCCCGTTGATACGCCTAGTTGATGTGAGACTATCTTCTCCCTTTTTGTCTTCTCCACAACCACCATTATATTCCACCTATAGTGCTATATCCATGGCTCACGCTCATGTATTGCGTGAAGATTGAAAAAGTTTGAGAACATCAAAAGTATGAAACAATTGCTTGGCTTGTCATCGGGGTTGTGCATGATTTAAATATTTTGTGTGGTGAAGATGGAGCATAGCCAGACTATATGATTTTTGTAGGGATAGCTCTCTTTGGCCATGTTATTTTGACAAGACATGATTGCTTAGTTAGTATGCTTGAAGTATTATTATTTTTATGTCAATATGAACTTTTGTCTTGAATCTTTCGGATCTGAATATCCATGCCATAATTAAAAAGAATCACATTGAAATTATGCCAACTAGCATTCCACATCAAAAATTATCCTTTTATCATTTACCTACTCGAGGACGAGCAGGAATTAAGCTTGGGGATGCTTGACACGTCTCCAACGTATCTATAATTTTTGATTGCTCCATGATATATTATCTAATGTTGTGGGCAATATTGGGCTTTATTTTCCACTTTTATATTATTTTTGGGACTAACCTATTAACCGGAGGCCCAGCCCAGATTTGTTGTTTTATGCCTATTTCAGTGCTTCGAGAAAAAGGAATATCAGACGGAGTCGAAACGGAACGAAATCAACTAGAGAAGTTATTTTTGGAACGAAAGCCACCCGATGGACTTGGACCCCACGTCAAGGAAGGAACGAGGTGCTCACGAGGGTGGGGGGCGCGCCCCCTGTCTCGTGGGGCCCTCGTGGCTCCCCCGGCGTACCTCCTGCACCCATATATACCTACGTGACCTAAAACTTCCAGAACGCAAGATAGATCGGGAGTTCCGCCGCCAGAAGCCTCCGTAGCCACCAAAAACCAATCTAGACCCGTTCCGGCACCCTGCCAGAGGGGGCAATCCCTCTCCAGTAGCCATCTTCATCATCCCGGTGCTCTCCATGACGAGGAGGGAGTAGTTCTCCCTCGGGGCTGAGGGTATGTACCAGTAGCTATGTGTCTGATCTCTCTCTCTCGTGTTCTTGATTTGGCACGATCTTGATGTATCGCGAGCTTTGCTATTATAGTTGGATCTTATGTTTCTCCTCCCCCTCTTCTCTCTTGTAATGAATTGAGTTTCTCTTTTGAAGTAATCTTATCGGATTGAGTCTTTAAAGATTTGAGAACACTTGATGTATGTCTTGGCGTGGATATCTGTGGTGACAATGAGATATCACGTGATTCACTTGATGTATGTTTCGGTGATCAACTTGCGGGTTCCGCCCATGGACCTATGCATAGGGGTTGGCACACGTTCTCGTCATGATTCTCCGGTAGAACTTTGGGGCACTCTTTGAGGTCCTTTTTGTTGGTTGAATAGATGAATCTGAGATTGTGTGATGCATATCGTATAATCATACCCACGGATACTTGAGGTGACATTGGAGTATCTAGGTGACATTAGGGTTTTGGTTGATTTGTGTCTTAAGGTGTTATTCTAGTACGAACTCTAGGGCTGTTTGTGACACTTATAGGAATAGCCCAACGGATTGATTGGAAAGAATAACTTTGAGGTGGTTTCATACCCTACCATAATCTCTTCGTTCGTTCTCCGCTATTAGTGACTTTGGAGTGACTCTTGTTGCATGTTGAGGGATAGTTATGTGATCCAATTATGTTAGTATTGTTGAGGGAACTTACACTAGCGAAAGTATGAACCCTAGGCCTTGTTTACCATCATTGCAATACCGTTTACGCTCATTTTTATCACTTGCTACCTTGCTGTTTTTATTATTTCAGATTACAAAAACTATTTCTACTATCCATATACCACTTGTTTCACCATCTCTTCGCCGAACTAGTGCACCTATACAATTTACCATTATATTGGGTGTGTTGGGGACACAAGAGACTCTTTGGTATTTGGTTGCAGGGTTGCTTGAGAGAGACCATCTTCATCCTACGCCTCCTACGGATTGATAAATCTTAGGTCATCCACTTGAGGGAAATTTGCTACTGTCCTACAAACCTCTGCACTTGGAGGCCCAACAACGTCTACAAGAAGAAGGTTGTGTAATAGACATCACATATCATATCTCTCCACGACTAGATTCATGTTGCTACACACATTTCATTTGTGCATGCATCGGCCATACATCTCCGAGGCCAGCTGCTTGACCTTGGTAGAGAAAAACATGTCCTGAAAGAGTTACGTCCTTTGTCCAACGGCATCTACAGATGACATAGGCGACAAATTTATATGTGTCGAAGCAGGGAGTAGGTTAGAGAAACCTACGCGGTTCATGGCATTTGATGGTTGACCGACACAATCTTGGTAAGTTGCATGGGTAACAAGAGATCCATGGGTATAATATAATGTTAAGGACATGCCGTTTCATTTATAATGGTATATGTAGGTTATTATGTTCAACTTGGGATATCAATGTACTTGTGACGCGTTAGCTTTCTAAATCAAGTCGGATATTTTGCCTCTTCGTATGGATTTATAGTGCATCCATCATTTTTCTTTTGTATTTTGATTTAGATATATAATAATGAATAGATAGATAAACTTTATTAATTATAATCAAGGAAATAAATATGTGATACCAGTCGTGGTTACAAATATTGCAGTAAAATGAATTAAATCATTGTGTCATCAACTGATCATGAAGCAATCTTATACAATAATGGTATTATTAAATAGTCCAATCATGTACAATTTAATTTGTATTTGCATCCTGAAATAAATACAGAAAAATACGACTACCAATTCCAAATCTAGGATTTGAACCCTGTGGATTGGTTCCACCACAAGAAACCTAACCATTTGAGTGTATTAAAGGGGTTTGTGCACAATAGACTATTTAAATTTGGAAGAGCCAACAAAATTTGTGAGTTATCGGATTGGAGTTTGATATACTTTTTAAATTACATGGGCTTTGCGAACTCAGTCTCTTAAGATTGGGCGCAAGCTTTTTTTCAGAATAAAAAGGTACAGTGAGATGATCCCCACCGATGATAATCTCCATTTCTCTGTTGATGAGAATCATTCATGTTGGAGAAGTAACATCAACACTACGCATGCACGGAAAGTTAGCTTGGTCGCTTCAGCTCATATTAAAAGGAACTGAAAAGGTGACAGAATGTTAGGCAGATCGATCCGATGAATGAATTATCCACGAGGATGATCTCTCCAGTGGATCGACTTCGACGAGAATTAAATTGATGGTCTTTTCTGGAATGCTATTTTCGGCTAAACAATTGGGCACAAGGTTCTAAAATATCCACCCACAATCTACTGGAGAGGTATTATAGTACACTTTTTTGGGGCAAATACAGAATGTACCAGTACACTTAAGGAGCTGCGTGCTAGCAGCAGTAGTGTAGCAACTGTAGCGCCTACTAATGCGAGTACCTATTAGCATGTGTATATAAATGCCAGTGCCCAGTGCCTAACAACATGCGTGTTTAGATTTGCAAATTATGGTTGATTCTCTCGTGTGTAGGACTGTAGGTTACGCCTACATCTGGCTCGAAGATTGCAACAATACATTGTACATGAAAGAAAAGAAACCCCCTCTCCCTCCCGTGTCGTTCCCTATGCCCAGGAGCAAACCGTAACCGTCGCTCACTACATGCACCTCATGCCATCACCCTCGCCGCCCCGCGGGGCTGCGGGCGAAGTCCATGTTGCGTTGGCGGCGGCGGGGGCTTCTTCTCCCTCTTACGAGGCGTTCCGAATGGCGCGGGCCAGCGCGAGGGGTCGCGGGCATGGAGGTCTCGGGCGTCTCTCCAACACGGATCCGGCACATGGCGACGCGGGGTCGATGGCCCATAGCGGGGAGGAGGTGTGGCTTCATGGCATCGAAGCAGAGACGTGCGGGTGCGGCTAATCTAGCTTCTCCGCCCTCCGACACAGCTATGTGTGTTGGGGTGGCTTCGGAAAGCGCGGTTGTGCATGATGGCAAACGGAGGAGCAACTAGTCAAGGGCTATGGTCGGGAACCGCGGTGGTTCTTGGCCTCGAGTAGCGCTCCACTATTCCCTTGATGGCATGATTTTCGACAGGGCGTGACGGCCGGTGGCCCCGGATCCTTTCGGTCCTCGTTATATATGGCCTGGCGGCTGATGTTGGTGAATGGCCGCCAATGGTCTCCAGGAGGTGCGGCTTGCTGCGGTGGCTACTTTGTGTTTCTTCGCTGGCGGGCTAGTTCATGGGTGGCGCTGGATGGTTTTCTTGGCGGGCTTGATGGTGGTAGATGTGCGGCTGAGGGTGTGTTGGAAGTTTGGATGAAGACCGTGTCTCGGCCCTAGGCCTATGACCAGCAACAATGACATCAGCGGGGGTCGCTGACCTTGGAGGCATTGTTGCATGGCCGCCTCACTGCTACCGCATGGGTATACTTGTCGCTGCAGTTGCGGAAACCCTAGATCCGTGTGATCGAACAATGGCAGCACTTTGGCATTGTATCCCCTCTCGGGGGCTTCATCTTTGTAGTTGGACATTGGTAAGTGGGATCGATGGAAGACGACGGTGTTAGCGGTTGGGCTTTTGTGGCAACGATAACGAGGGCAAGCGATGCCGGAGACACGAGCATGGTTGTGGAAGCCAGCTCTTCTTCGGTGTGCCCATGGGATTGCCTAAGTTTGTTTGTTGTTTGGAGTTTGAACTGCGATGGCGGGACCCGGTGGCCACGATGAAGGGCAACATGGGTTTGTCCGGTGGTCTTTCACGGCGCCAACCTTTTATAGTTCTCCTTCACAACTCTTGTCAGAGTCAGATTTGTGCTACCCACGTTGCCGGTGGTTTGTGTTTCGGTATGAATCTTCATGTTTCTCCTCTCAGCTTCTACGGTGTGGGCTGGGTCGACGATCGTCTATAGTGAAGTCGGAGTTGCTAGCTTGGGGAGAAGGGATGGTGATGATTCCCGGTTGGGGATAAGTGATGACGATGATGCACATGTGTGTGAGAGGTCTCTTGTGTGTTCCATTCAACGGATTATGATGGCTTTTCATTAATTTACTCGATAGTTTGATTGCTTCCTGATACCCTCTGCTAATAGTGATATGCCTATTAGATGAAATTTGTTGGGACTTGAAGAGGAAGGGTTTGCAGTAGCGAAAGAATCCTCCCTCAGTGTTTGAGAACCAAGGTATCAAATCCGTGGAGTTCCCTACAAGCAAATAATCATCCTGCACTCAAACAAAGAACCCATCTTGGTCTCCAACTTGATGAATGGGATTGTGACTCTTACTAGCTTTTCTAGTTACATGGATTAATGTATTTAATGGTTGGAATTGATTTTTGTATGCATCGGAAATTAAATTCAGAATATTAACTAACAGAGAAACAAGTGAACGGGGATGTATTTATGAGGAATAATTGACTAGGATCCATAATTTCACTAGTGACATGTCTCCAAAATAGATAAGGTGTGATTAACAAATTAAAATTGTGTAATTGCATCTAGTGCCCTCTTTGTGGTTTTGGAGTATTGACGACAAAAGTGGTTAAGGGACTAATGTGTTTGTGAATATACATAGGCGAAAGTATTTGAAGAATTCATTTAACTATTGTAAACGAGCCCTAAAAATGTGAAGGAAACATTGAAGAATTAGGCGCACCCGCAGTGAAGAATTAGCCGACGAACTGGATTATGAAGACTTAGTCCTTTTATAGTTATTTTCATTCTTCACCGAGTCATAGGGAAAACCGTACTATTAAGAGGGGTCCAGGTGATACGGAGACTGTATTTCCAAAGTGTGCTCAATCTAACCTAGTTCTTCAAGTAAAGTCTTTGAAAAACTCTTGCAGCATGGTCCTTTTTGTTCAATGTCAGAAATGATATTCTTTAGGATGTTGTAGTCTAAGTCCTCGCCGAAGAGTTAGGAAACTGACAGTTTGGTTCTCCTACTGTGAGGAAATTGAGAGTTTGAATTTCTAACCATTGCCTCGCTAGCAACTGGTTGGCGTCCCGTCTCGTTCAACTTTAACTTGGAGGCCTCGGTATACGACCCTGGCTATAAATAGCCATCTGCACCACCATAAGTTGGTTGACTGCTCCATGATACTTTGCGACAAGGGTCATAAAAGCAATCCATCCTTCTGAAGCATTTGAGTGAATCTTAGTGAGGAAAAACCCTAAGTACCCAAAGACAAAGTGATCGAGCATCACTGAAGAATTTGCTCGAGTGAACCGAAGACTTGTTATTCTTGAAGACTGTGATCTTCCAGACGATTACATGTCAGTTCAGAGCATCGAAGAGTCAGTGTGGATCTACGATGAACAAATATGTGAAGGTTTCGGCGATCTACCTTGAAGATCTGCCACGAGTGATTGGGCGAACTCTATGTGATCTTAGCTCAAGAAGAATAGGCTAAAGACTTGGTCTTCTAAGTTAAATCTGAGTCCTCGAACTAGATGTAGTGCTGCCACGACAACACGAACTGGTGCCACAGATCTCATGTCTTCGTCAAGCAACTACATCTATATTCTTCACCCTTTACTTTTTTAATTGAATATTGTGAAGACTTTGCTCCCTCTCTCCTTTGAAGAATTTCTCTGAAAACTTTGCTATTCCGTTGCTTTCTGTTATGTTAGGCTATGTCTCAAGTGTAGCAACTCTTAAGTGTTCTTGTCCGTTTATTTGTCTAGTTTATTTGTTTTGTTACTTAATATACATGCCATCTTATGTTCTGAAGACTTTGTCGCAGTACTGAACACATGCTTAGAGTAGTTCTTATTTTGCAAGTATTTCTTCTTTATTGTTTAGTCGGCTAATCCTTCAAAGAAATGACATTTTCGAAGAATTCTGTAAAAATCTTCTACTTATCCCCTTTGGTGGATTAAACGCTCTTTCAAGTTGTGTATCGATTAAATTGCAGTTTTAATGTTTGATCATACATGTCATGATTGCATCTAGACATTACGCCCTCAGGGCATCTCTAACGCTGACCCTCAAACCACCTGCATACGTCTAGACCGCTTTATTCGGAAGTGTTCTACCATCCAATGCAGGCCTGTATCGGTCCGCCGAGCGGTCCGGGCGCATGTTTTCCTGCAAGTTGGAATCAAAGTGTGTGTGTGTGTGGGGGGGGGGTGGCTTTGCGGGAGTCCGAACAATAGCCATGTAGGACTCCGACACACCCAGCCCACAATATCCCCCTCCTGGTCCCATTTTCTTCCAATCTGCCCCTCCCCCTTGCTTTGCATCCTCATACTCCTCCGACGTCACCGTTGTACCTCTTCGGCCGCCACATAGGCATTGCCGGACCTCCATAACCAGCACTGATGCACGCACTTGCCTTTTACCACGGTGTCGTCCAACCAGGGCCCGTCCATAGCCAGGTATGGTCCTCCTCCCAAGTCGACGACGTCCATGGAGGACACCATTGAAGGAAATATGCCCTAGAGGCAATAATAAAGTTATTATTTATTTCCTTATATCATGATAAATGTTTATTATTCATGCTAGAATTGTATTAACCGAAAACATAATACATGTATGAATACATAGACAAACAGAGTGTCACTAGTATGCCTCTAATTGACTAGCTCGTTGATCAAAGATGGTTATGTTTCCTAACCATAGACATGAGTTGTCATTTGATTAACGAGATCACATCATTAGGAGAATGATGTGATTGACTTGACCCATTCTGTTAGCATAGCACTTGATCGTTTAGTTTGTTGCTATTGCTTTCTTCATGACTTATACATCTTCCTATGACTATGAGATTATGCAACTCCTGTTTACCAGAGGAACACTTTGTGTGCTACCAAACGTCACAACGTAATTGGGTGATTATAAAGGTGCTCTACAGGTGTCTCCGAAGGTACTTGTTGGGTTGGCGTATTTCGAGATTAGGATTTGTCACTCCGATTGTCAAAGAGGTATCTCTGGGCCCTCTCGGTAATACACATCACTTAAGCCTTGCAAGCATTGCAACTAATAAGTTAGTTGCGGGATGTTGTATTACAGAACGAGTAAAGAGACTTGCCGGTAACGAGATTGAACTAGGTATTAAGATACCGACGATCAAATCTCGGGCAAGTAACATACCAATGACAAAGGGAACAACGTATGTTGTTATGCAATCTGGCCGACAAAAATCTTCGTAGAATATGTGGGAGCCAATATGAGCATCCAAGTTCCGCTATTGGTTATTGACCGGAGACGTATCTCGGTCATGTCTACATTGTTCTCGAACCCGTAGGGTCCGCACGCTTAAGGTTTCGATGACAGTTATATTATAAGTTTATGAGTTTTGATGTACCGAAGGAGTTCTAAGTCCCGGATGAGATCGGGGACATGACTAGGAGTCTCAAAATGGTCGAGACGTAAAGATCGATATATTGGACGACTATATTCGGACATCGGAAAGGGTCCGAGTGATTCGGGTATTTTTCGGAGTACCGAAGAGTTACGGGAATTCGTCGGGGAGTATATAGGCCTTATTGGGCCATATAGGAATAGAGGAGAGAGGCCAAAAGGAAGGAGGCGCGCTACTCTGGTCCAAATTAAACAAGGGGTGCAGCCCACTTTTCCTTGTTCCTCTCCCCCTCTTTCCTTCTCTCCTACTCCAACAAGGGAAGGAGGAGTCCTACTCCCGGTGGGAGTAGGACTCCCCCCTTGACGCGCCCTCCTCCTAGGCCGGCCACCTCTCCCCTTGCTCCTTTATATACAGAGGCAGGGGGGAACCTCTAGACACACAAGTTGATCAGTTGATCTCTCCCAGCCGTGTGCGGTGCCCACCTTCACCATATTCCACCTCGGTCATATCATAGCGGTGCTTAGGCGAAGCCCTGCGTCGGTAGCAACATCATCACCGTCACCACGCCATCATGCTGACGGAACTCTCCCGTGAAGCTCTGCTGGATCGGAGTTCGCGGGACGTCATCGAGCTGAACGTGTGCTGAACTCGGAAGTGCCGTGCATTCGGTACTTGATCGGTCGGCTCGTGAAGACGTACGACTACATCAACCGCGTTGTGCTAACGCTTCCGCTTTCGGTCTACGAGGGTACGTGGACAACACTCTCCCCTCTTGTTGCTATGCATCACCATGATCTTGCGTGTGCGTAGGAATTTTTTTTGAAATTACTACGTTCCCCAATAGTGGCATCAGAGCCTGGTTTTATGCGTTGATGTTATATGCACGAGTAGAACACAAGTGAGTTGTGGGCGATATAAGTCATACTGCTTACCAGCATGTCATACTTTGGTTCGGCGGTATTGTTAGATGAAGCGGCCCGGACCGACATTACGCGTACGCTTACGCGAGACTGGTTCTACCGACGTGCTTTGCACACAGGTGGCTGGCGGGTGTCAATTTCTCCAACTTTAGTTGAATCGAGTGTGGCTATGCCCGGTCCTTGCCAAGGTTAAAACAACACCAACTTGACAAACTATCATTGTGGTTTTGATACATAGGTAAGAACGGTTCTTGCTAAGCCCGTAGCAGCCACGTAAAACTTGCAACAACATAGTAGAGGACGTCTAACTTGTTTTTGCAGGGCATGTTGTGATGTGATATGGTCAAGACGTGATATAAGTTATTGTATGAGATGATCATGTTTTTATTGAAGTTATCGGCAATTGGCAGAAGCCTTATGGTTGTCTCTTTATTGCATAAGATGCAAGTGCCAAATAATTGTTTTACTTTATCGCTATGCGATAGAAATAGTTGCAAGAGCAATGGTTGGCGAGACGACCATGTGACGACACATTGATATAGATCAAGATGATGGAGATCATGGTGTCATGCCGGTGACGATGGAGATCATGACGATGCTTTGGACATAGAGATCAAAGGCACAAGATGATAATGGTCATATCATGTCACATTTTTTGATTGCATGTGATGTTTATCTTTTATACATCTTACTTTGCTTAGTTATTGACGGTAGCATTATAAGATGATCTCTCACTAATTTTCAAGATAAAAATGTTCTCCCTGAGTATGCACCGTTGCCAAAGTTCGTTGTCCCCAGACACCACGTGATGATCGGGTATGATAAGCTCTACGTCCATCTACAACGGGTGCAAGCCAGTTTTGCACACGCAGAATACTCAGGTTAAACTTGACGAGCCTAGCATATGCAGATATGGCCTCGGAACACTGAGACTGAAAGGTCGAACGTGAATCATATAGTAGATATGATCAACATAGTGATGACCATTGAAAACTACTCCATTTCACGTGATGATCGGTTATGATTTAGTTGATTTGGATCACGTGATCACTTAGAAGATTAGAGGGATGTCTTTCTAAGTGGGAGTTCTTAAGTAATATGATTAATTGAACTTTAATTTATCATGAACTTAGTCCTGGTAGTATTAGCATATCCATGTTGTAGATCAATAGCTCGCGATGTTGCTCCCCGTTTAATTTTTATGTGTTCCTAGAGAAAACTAAGTTGAAAAATGTTAGTAGCAATGATGCGGATTGGATCCGTGATCTGAGATTTATCCTCATTGCTGCACAGAAGAATTATGTCCTTAATGCACCACTAGGTGACATACCTATTGCAGGAGCAGATGCAGACGTCATGAATGTTTGGCTAGCTCAATATGATGACTACTTGATAGTTTAGTGCACCATGCTTAACAGCTTAGAATCGGGACTTCAAAGACGTTTTGAACATCATGGATCATATGGATGTTCCAGGAGTTGAAGTTAATATTCCAAGCAAATACCCGAGTTGAGAGATATGAAGTCTCCAACAAGTTCTATAGCTAAAAGATGGAGGAGAATAGCTCAAGCAGTGAGCATGTGCTCAGATTGTCTGGGTACCACAATCGCTTGAATCAAGTGGAAGTTAATCTTCCAGATAAAATAGTGATTGACAGAATTCTCTAATCACCATCACCAAGTTAGTAGAACTTCGTGATGAACTATAGTATGCAAGGGATGACGAAAACAATTCCCAAGCTCTTCGTGATGCTGAAATCGACGAAGGTAGAAATCAAGAAAAGCATCAAGTGTTGATGGTTGACAAGACCACTAGTTTTAAGAAAAGGGCAAAGGGAAGAAGGGAAACTTCAAGAAGAACGACAAGCAAGTTGCTACTCAATTGAAGAAGCCCAAGTCTGTACCTAAGCCTGAGACTAAGTGCTTCTACTGCAAAGGGACTGGTCACTGCAAGCGGAACTACCCCAAGTATTTGGCGGATAAGTGTTGGGGAACATAGTAATTTCAAAAAAATTCCTATGCACACGCAAGATCATGGTGATGCATAACAACGAGAGGGGAGAGTGTTGTCTACGTACCCTCGTAGACCGGAAGCGGAAGCGTTAGCACAACGCGGTTGATGTAGTCGTACGTCTTCACGGCCCGACCGATCAAGCACCAAAACAATGACACCTCCGAGTTCTAGCACACGTTCAGCTCGATGACGATCCCCAGACTCCGATCCAGCAGAATGTCGGGGAAGAGTTCCGTCAGCACGACGGCGTGGTGACGATCTTAATTTCTACCGTCGCAGGGCTTCGCCTAAGCACTGCTACAATATTATCGAGGATTATGGTGGAGGAGGGCACCGCACACGGCTAATAGATCTTAAGGATCAATTGTTGTGTCTAGAGGAACCCCCTGCCCCCGTATATAAAGGAGTGGAGGAGGGGAGGGGCCGACCCTCTCTATGGCGCGCCCTAGGGGAGTCCTACTCCCACCGGGAGTAGGATTCCCCCTTTCCTAGTAGAACTAGGATCCCTTCCAAGTAGTAGGAGTAGGAGAGAAGGAAAGGAAAGGGAAAAGGAGAAGGAAGGAAGGGGGCGCCCCCCTCCCTAGTCCAATTCGGACCAGCCCATGGGGAGGGGTGCGGCCACCCTTTGAGGCCTTTCTCTTCTTTCCCGTATGGCCCATTAAGGCCCAATACGAATTGCCGTAACTCCCCGGTACTCCCGAAAATACCCGAATCATTCGGAACCTTTCCGATGTTCGAATATAGTCGTCCAATATATCGATCTTTATGTCTCAACCATTTCGAGACTCCTCGTCATGTCCCCGATCTCATCCGGGACTCCGAACTCCTTCGGTACATCAAAACAAATAAACTCATAATATAACTGTTATCGAACTTTAAGCGTGCGGACCCTACGGGTTCGAGAACTATGTAGACATGACCGAGACACGTCTCCGGTCAATAACCAATAGTGGAACCTGGATGCTCATATTGGTTCCCACATATTCTACGAAGATCTTTATTGGCCAGACCGCATAACAACATACGTTGTTCCCTTTGTCATCAGTATGTTACTTGCCCGAGATTTGATCGCCGGTATCTCAATACCTAGTTCAATCTCGTTACCGGCAAGTCTCTTTACTCGTTCCGTAATACATCATCCCGCAACTAACTTATTAGTTGCAATGCTTGCAAGGCTTATGTGATGTGCATTACTGAGAGGGCCCAGAGATACCTCTCCGACAATCGGAGTGACAAATCCTAATCTCGAAATACGCCAACCCAACAAGTACCTTCGGAGACACCTGTAGAGCACCTTTATAATCACCCAGTTACGTTGTGACGTTTGGTAGCACACAAAGTGTTCCTCCGGTAAACGGGAGTTGCATAATCTCATAGTCATAGGAAGATGTATAAGTCATGAAGAAAGCAATAGCAACAAACTAAACGATCAAGTGCTAAGCTAACGAAATGGGTCAAGTCAATCACATCATTCTCCTAATGATGTGATCCTGTTAATCAAATGACAACTCATGTCTATGGTTAGGAAACATTACCATCTTTGATCAACGAGCTAGTCAGGTAGAGGCATACTAGTGACACTATGTTTGTCTATGTATTCACACATGTATTATATTTCCGGTTAATACAATTCTAGCATGAATAATAAATATTTATCATGATATAAGGAAATAAATAATAACTTTACTATTGCCTCTAGGGCATATTTCCTTCAGTCTCCCACTTGCACTAGAGTCAATAATCTAGATTACACGGTAATGATTCTAACACCCATGGAACCTTGGTGTTGATCATGTTTTGCTCGTGGAAGAGGCTTAGTCAGCGGGTCTGCAACATTCAGATTCGTATGTATCTTGCAAATTTCTATGTCTCCCACTTGGACTAAATCTCGAATGGAATTGAAGCGTCTCTTGATGTGCTTGGTTCTCTTGTGAAATCTAGATTCCTTTGCCAAGGCAATTGCACCAGTATTGTCACAAAAGATTTTCATTGGACCCGATGCACTAGGCATGGCACCTAGATCGGATATGAACTCCTTCATCCAGACTCCTTCATTTGCAGCTTCTGAAGCAGCTATGTGTTGGGGAACGTTGCAGAAAACAAAAATTTTCCTACGGTTTCACCAAGATCCATCTAAGACTTCATCTAGCAATGAGTGATCGGATTGCATCTACATACCTTTGTAGATCACGCGCGGAAGCGTTCAAAGAACGGGGATGAGGAAGTCGTACTCGACGTGATCCAAATCACCGGAGATCCTAGCGCCGAACGGACGGCACCTCCGCGTTCAACACACGTACGGTCTGTGTGACGTCTCCTCCTTCTTGATCCAGCAAGGGGGAAGGAGAGGTTGAGGAAGATAGCTCCAGCAGCAGCACGACGGCGTGGTGGTGGTGGAGCAGCAGTACTCCGGCAGGGCTTCGCCAAGCTCGTGACGGAGGAGGAGATGTGTTGGGAAGGGGAGGGGCTGCGCCTTGGATGTGCTATGCAGCCCTCCCCTCACCACTCTATTTATAGGGGAAGGGGAAGGGGGCCGGCCCCCTCTAGATGAGATCTAGAGGGGAGGCGGCGGCCAAGGGGAGGGGGGCTTGCCCCCCAAGCAAGGGGGCGCCCCCCTTTAGGGTTTCCCCCAACCCTAGGCGCATGGGCCCTAGGGGGAGTGGCGCCCCAGCCCACTTTGGGCTGGATCCCTTCCTCATACAACCCATAACGCCCTCCAGGAGAGGTGGCCCCTCCCGGTGGACCTCCGGAACCCCTCCGGTGGCCCCGGTACAATACCGATATGCCCTCGAACCTTTCCGGTGACCGTATGACAACTTCCCATATATAATTCTTTACCTCCGGACTATTCTGAAACTCCTCGTGACATCCGGGATCTCATCCAGGACTCCGAACAACTTTTGGGTTGCTGCATATACATATCTCTACAACCCTAGCGTCACCGAACCTTAAGTGTGTAGACCCTACGGGTTCGGGAGACATGCAGACATGACTGAGACGACTCTCCGGTCAATAACCAACAGCGGGATCTGGATACCCATGTTGGCTCCCACATGCTCCTCAATGATCTCATTGGATGAACCACGATGTTGAGGACCTAATCAATCCCGTACTCAATTCCCTTTGTCAATCAGTACGTTACTTGCCCGAGACTCGATCGTCGGTATCCCAATACCTTGTTTAGTCTCGTTACCGGCAAGTCACTTTACTCGTACCGTAATGCATGATCCCGTGATCAACCACTTGATCACATTGAGCTCATTATGATGATGCATTACCGAGTGGGCCCAGAGATACCTCTCCGTCATACGGAGTGACAAATCCCAGTCTCGATTCGTGCTAACCCAACAGACACTTTCGGAGATACCTGTAATGTACCTTTATAGTCACCCAGTTATGTTGTGACGTTTGGCACACCCAAGGCACTCCTACGGTATCCGGGAGTTGCACAATCTCATGGTCTAAGGAAATGATACTTGACATCCAGAAAAGCTACAACAAACGAACTACACGATCTTTGTGCTATGCTTAGGTTTGGGTCTTGTCCATCACATCATTCTCCTAATGATGTGATCCCGTTATCAATGACATCCCCATGTCCATAGCCAGGAAACCATGACTATCTGTTGATCAACGAGCTAGTCAACTAGAGGCTCACTAGGGACACATTATGGTCTATGTATTCACACATGTATTACGATTTCCAGACAATACAATTATAGCATGAATAATAGACAATTATCATGAACAAGGAAATATAATAATCATTTTATTATTGCCTCTAGGGCATATTTCCAACAGTCTCCCACTTGCACTAGAGTCAATCATCTAGTTACATTGTGATGAATCGAACACCCATGGAATTCTGGTGTTGATCATGTTTTGCTCTAGGGAGAGGTTTAGTCAACGGATCTGCTACATTCAGGTTCGTATGTACTTTACAAATCTCTATGTCTCCATTTTGAACACTTTCACGAATGGAGTTGAAGCGACGCTTGATATGCCTGGTCTTCCTGTGAAACCTGGGCTCCTTGGCAAGGGCAATAGCTCCAGTGTTGTCACAGAAGAGAGTCATCGGGCCCGACGCATTGGGTATGACTCCTAGGTCGGTAATGAACTCCTTCACCCAGACTGCTTCGTGTGCTGCCTCCGAGGCTGCCATGTACTCCGCTTCACATGTAGATCCCGCCACAACGCTTTGCTTGCAACTGCACCAGCTTACTACCCCACCATTCAAAATATACACATATCCGGTTTGTGACTTAGAGTCATCCAGATCTGTGTCGAAGCTAGCATCGACGTAACCCTTTACGACAAGCTCTTCGTCACCTCCATAAATGAGAAACATTTCCTTAGTCCTTTTCAGGTACTTCAGGATATTTTTGACCGCTGTCCAGTGTTCCATGCCGGGATTACTTTGGTACCTTCCTACCAAACTCACGGCAAGGTTTACATCAGGTCTGGTACACATCATAGCATACATGATAGACCCTATGGCCGAGGCATAGGGGACGACACTCATCTTTTCTCTATCTTCTGCCGTGGCCGGGCATTGAGCCAAGCTCAATCTCGTACCTTGCAATACAGGCAAGAACCCCTTCTTTGACTGATCCATTTTGAACTTCTTCAATATCTTGTCAAGGTACGTACTCTGTGAAAGACCAATGAGGCGTCTCGATCTATCTCTATAGATCTTGATGCCTAATATATAAGCAGCTTCTCCAAGGTCCTTCATTGAAAAACACTTGTTCAAATAGGCCTTTATGCTTTCCAAGAATTCTATATCATTTCCCATCAACAGTATGTCATCCACATACAATATGAGAAATGCTACAGAGCTCCCACTCACTTTCTTGTAAATGCAGGCTTCTCCATAAGTCTGCATAAACCCAAACCCTTTGATCATCTCATCAAAGCGAATGTTCCAACTCCGAGATGCTTGCACCAGCCCATAAATCGAGCGTTGGAGCTTGCACACCTTGTCAGCATTCTTAGGATCAACAAAACCTTCCGGTTGCATCATATACAATTCTTCCTTAAGGAAACCATTAAGGAATGCCGTTTTGACGTCCATTTGCCATATTTCATAATCATAGAATGCGGCAATTGCTAACATGATTCGGACGGACTTCAGCTTCGCTACGGGTGAGAAAGTCTCATCGTAGTCAACCCCTTGAACTTGTCGATAACCCTTAGCGACAAGCCGTGCTTTATAGATGGTCACATTACCATCCGCGTCTGTCTTCTTCTTAAAGATCCATTTATTTTCTATGGCTCGCCAATCAACGGGCAAGTCAGTCAAAGTCCATACTTCATTTTCATACATGGATCCTATCTCGGATTTCATGGCTTCCAGCCATTTGTTGGAATCCGGGCCCGCCATCGCTTCTTCATAGTTCGAAGGTTCACCGTTGTCTAACAACATGATTTCCAAGACAGGGTTGCCGAACCACTCTGGTGCGGAACGTGTCCTTGTGGACCTTCGAAGTTCAGTAGGAGCTTGATCAGAAGTATCTTGATCATCATCATTAACTTCCTCTCTAATTGGTGCAGGCACCACAGGAATATTTTCCTGAGTTGCGCCACTTTCCGGTTCAAGAGGCAATACTTCATCAAGTTCTACTTTCCTCCCACTTACTTCTTTCGAGAGAAATTCCTTCTCTAGAAAGGATCCATTCTTGGCAACAAAGATCTTGCCTTCGGATCTGAGGTAGAAGGTATACCCAATAGTTTCTTTAGGGTATCCTATGAAGACACATTTTTCTGACTTGGGTTCGAGCTTTTCAGGTTGAAGTTTCTTGACATAAGCATCGCATCCCCAAACTTTTAGAAATGACAGCTTAGGCTTCTTTATAAACCATAATTCATATGGTGTCGTCTCAACGGAGAGCCCTATTTAAAGTGAATGCGGCAGTCTCTAAAGCATAGCCCCAAAATGACAGCGGTAAATCGGTAAGAGACATCATAGATCGCACCATATCTAATAGAGTGCGATTACGACGTTCGAACACACCATTACGCTGAGGTGTTCCAGGCGGCGTGAGTTGTGAAACTATTCCACATTTTCTAAAGTGTGTACAAAATTCGTGACTCAAGTATTCTCCTCCACGATCTGATTGCAACAACTTGATTTTTCTGTCACGTTGATTCTCAACCTCACTCTGAAATTCCTTGAAATTTTCAAAAGTTTCAGACTTGTGTTTCATTAAGTAGATATACCCATATCTACTCAAGTCATCAGTGAGGGTGAGAACATAACGATAGCCACCACGAGCCTCAACACTCATTGGACCGCACACATCAGTATGTATGATTTCCAATAGGTTGGTTGCTCGCTCCATTGTTCCTGAGAACGGAGTCTTGGTCATCTTACCCATGAGGCATGGTTCGCACGTCTCAAATGATTCGTAATCAAGAGACTCTAAAAGTCCATTTGTATGGAGCTTCTTCATGCGTTTGACACCTATGTGACCAAGGCGGCAGTGCCACAAGTATGTGGGACTATCATTATCAACCTTACATCTTTTGGCATTCACACTATGAATATGTGTAGCATTACACTCGAGATTCATTAAGAATAAACCATTCACCATAGGAGCATGACCATAAAACATATCTCTCATATAAATAGAACAACCATTATTCTCGGATTTAAATGAGTAGCCATCTCGTATTAAACGAGATCCTGATACAATGTTCATGCTCAAATTTGGCACTAAATAACAATTATTGAGGTTCAAAACTAATCCCATAGGTAAATGTAGAGGTAGCGTGCCGACGGCGATCACATCGACCTTGGAACCATTCCCGACGCGCATCGTCACCTCGTCCTTCGCCAATCTCCGCTTATTCCGCAGCTCCTGCTTTGAGTTACAAATGTGAGCAACTGCACCGGTATCAAATACCCAGGAGCTACTACGAGTATTTGTAAGGTACACATCAATTACATGTATATCACATATACCTTTCGTTTTGCCGGCCTTCTTGTCCGCTAAGTATTTGGGGCAGTTCCGCTTCCAGTGACCACTTCCCTTGCAATAAAAACACTCAGTCTCGGGCTTGGGTCCATTCTTTGGCTTCTTCCCGGTAGCTTGCTTACCGGGCGCGGCAACTCCCTTGCCGTCCTTCTTGAAGTTCTTCTTACCCTTGCCTTTCTTGAACTTAGTGGTTTTATTCACCATCAACACTTGATGGTCCTTTTTGACTTCTACCTCTGCTGATTTCACCATTGCAAATACTTCAGGAATGGTCTTTTCCATCCCCTGCATATTGAAGTTCATCACAAAGCTCTTGTAGCTTGGTGGAAGCGACTGGAGGATTCTGTCAATGACCGCGTCATCCGGGAGATTAGCTCCCAGCTGAGTCAAGCGGTTATGTAACCCAGACATAGTGAGTATGTGCTCACTGACAGAACTATTTTCCTCCATCTTACAGCTGAAGAACTTGTCGGAGACTTCATATCTCTCGACCCGAGCATGAGCTTGGAAAACCATTTTCAGCTCTTCGAACATCTCATATGCTCCGTGTCGCTCAAAACGCTTTTGGAGCCCCGGTTCTAAGCTGTAAAGCATGCCGCACTGAACGAGGGAGTAATCATCAACACGTGTCTGCCAAGCGTTCATAATGTCTTGGTTCTGTGGGACGGGTGCGTCACCTAGCGGTGCTTCTAGGACATAATCTTTCTTGGCAGCTATGAGGATGATCCTCAGGTTCCGGACCCAGTCCGTATAGTTGCTGCCATCGTCTTTCAGCTTGGTTTTCTCTAGGATCGCGTTGAAGTTGAGGACAACGTTGGCCATTTGATCTACAAGACATATTGTAAAGATTTTAGACTAAGTTCATGATAATTAAGTTCATCTAATCAAATTATTCAATGAACTCCCACTTAGATAGACATCCCTCCAGTCATCTAAGTATAACATGATCCGAGTTGACTAGGCCATGTCCGATCATCACGTGAGACGGACTAGTCAACATCGGTGAACATCTTCATGTTGATCGTATCTTCTATACGACTCATGCTCGACCTTTCGGTCTTCTGTGTTCCGAGTCCATGTCTGTACATGCTAGGCTCGTCAAGTCAACCTAAGTGTATTGCGTGTGTAAATCTGCCTTACACCCGTTGTATGTGAACGTTGGAATCTATCACACCCGATCATCACGTGGTGCTTCGAAACAACGAACTGTCGCAACGGCGCACAGTTAGGGGGAACACTTTCTTGAAATTATTATGAGGGATCATCTTATTTACTACCGTCGTTCTAAGTAAACAAGATGCAAAAACATGATAAACATCACATGCAATCAAATAATAATAGTGACATGATATGGCCAATATCACATAGCTCCTTTGATCTCCATCTTGGGGCTCCATGATCATCTTGTCACCGGCATGACACCATGATCTCCATCATCATGATCTCCATCATCGTGTCTCCATGAAGTTGCTCGCCAACTATTACTTCTACTACTATGGCTAACGCGTTTAGCAATAAAGTAAAGTAATTTACATGGCGTTTCTCAATGACACGCAGGTCATACAAAAAATAAAGACAACTCCTATGGCTCCTGCCGGTTGTCATACTCATCGACATGCAAGTCGTGATTCCTATTACAAGAACATGATCTCATACATCACATATATATCATTCATCATTCATCACAACTTTGGCCATATCACATCACAAATCACTTGCTGCAAAAACAAGTTAGACGTCCTCTAATTGTTGTTGCAAGTTTTACGTGGCTGCAAAAGGGTTCTAGCAAGAACGTTTTCTTACCTACGTAATAGCCAAAACGTGAGTTGTCAACTTCTATTTACCCTTCATAAGGACCCTTTTCATCGAATCCGCTCCAACTAAAGTGGGAGAGACAGACACCCGCTAGCCACCTTATGCAACTAGTGCATGTCAGTCGGTGGAACCAGTCTCACGTAAGCGTACGTGTAAGGTCGGTCTGGGCCGCTTCATCCCACAATAACTCTGAAGCAAGATAAGACTAGTAGCGGCAAGAAAGTTGACAACATCTACACCCACAACAAATTGTGTTCTACTCGTGCAAGGAGAACTACGCATAGACCTAGCTCATGATGCCACTGTTGGGGAACGTTGCAGAAAACAAAAAATTTCCTACGGTTTCACCAAGATCCATCTAAGAGTTCATCTAGCAACGAGTGATCGGATTGCATCTACATACCTTTGTAGATCACGCGTGGAAGCGTTCAAAGAATGGGGATGAGGAAGTCGTACTCGACGTGATCCAAATCATCGGAGATCCTAGCGCCGAACGGACGGCACCTCTGCGTTCAACACACGTACGGTCAGCGTGACGTCTCCTCCTCCTTGATCCAGCAAGGGGGAAGGAGAGGTTGAGGAAGATGGCTCCAGCAGCAGCACGACGGCGTGGTGGTGGTGGAGCTGCAGTACTCCGGCAGGGCTTTGCCAAGCTCGTGACGGAGGAGGAGATGTGTTGGGGAGGGGAGGGGCTGCGCCTTGGATGTGCTATGCAGCCCTCCCCTCACCCCTCTATTTATAGGGGAAGGGGGAAGGGGGCCGCCCCCCTCTAGATGAGATCTAGAGGGGGGCGGCGGCCAAGAGGAGGGGGGCTTGCCCCCCAAGCAAGGGGGCGCCCCCCTTTAGGGTTTCCCCCAACCCTAGGCGCATGGGCCCTAGGGGGAGTGGCGCCCTAGCCCACTTTGGACTGGATCCCTTTCTCATACAGCCCATAAGGCCCTCCGGGAGAGGTGGCCCCTTCCAGTGGACCCCCGGAACCCCTCCGGTGGCCCCGGTACAATACCGATATGCCCCCGAACCTTTCCGGTGACTGTATGACAACTTCCCATATATAATTCTTTACCTCCGGACTATTCCGAAACTCGTGACGTCTGGGATCTCATCCGGGACTCCGAACAACTTTCGGGTTACTGCATATACATATCTCTACAACCATAGCGTCACCGAACCTTAAGTGTGTAGACCCTACGGGTTCGGGAGACATGCATACATGACCGAGACGACTCTCCGGTCAATAACCAACAGCTGGATCTGGATACCCATGTTGGCTCCCACATGCTCCTCGATGATCTCATCGGATGAACCACGATGTCGAGGACCTAATCAATCCCGTACTCAATTCCCTTTGTCAATCGGTACGTTACTTGCCCGAGACTCGATCGTCGGTATCCCAATACCTTGTTCAGTCTCGTTACCGGCAAGTCACTTTCTCGTACTGTAATGCATGATCCCGTGATCAACCACTTGATCACATTGAGCTCATTATGATGATGCATTACCGAGTGGGCCCAGAGATACCTCTCCGTCATACAGAGTGACAAATCCCAGTCTCGATTCGTGCCAACCCAACAGACACTTTCGGAGATACCTGTAATGTACCTTTATAGTCACCCAGTTACGTTGTGACGTTTGGCACACCCAAGGCACTCCTACGGTATCCGGGAGTTGCACAATCTCATGGTCTAAGGAAATGATACTTGACATCCAGAAAAGCTACAACAAACGAACTACACGATCTTTGTGCTATGCTTAGGTTTGGGTCTTGTCCATCACATCATTCTCCTAATGATGTGATCCCGTTATCAATGACATCCCCATGTCCATAGCCAGGAAACCATGACTATCTGTTGATCAACGAGCTAGTGAACTAGAGGCTCACTAGGGACACATTATGGTCTATGTATTCACACATGTATTACGATTTCCAGACAATACAATTATAGCATGAATAATAGACAATTATCATGAACAAGGAAATATAATAATCATTTTATTATTGCCTCTAGGGCATATTTCCAACACTATGTACTTTGCTTCACATGTAGATCCTACCACGACGCTTTGTTTAGAACTGCACCAACTGACAGCTCCACCGTTCAGTAAAAACACATATCCGGTTTGCGATTTAGAATTGTCCGGTTCAGTGTCAAAGCTTGCATTAACGTAACCATTTACGATGAGCTCTTTGTCACCTCCATATATGAGAAATATATCGTTAGTCCTTTTCAGGTATTTCAGGATGTTCTTGACCGCTGTCCAGTGATCCACTCCTGGATTACTTTGGTACCTCCCTGCTAGACTTATAGCAAGGCACACATCAGGTCTGGTACACAACATTGCATACATGATAGAGCCTATGGCTGAAGCATAGGGAACATCTTTCATTTTCTCTCTATCTTTTGCGGTGGTCGGACATTGAGTCTTACTCAACTTCACACCTTGTAACACAGGCAAGAACCCTTTCTTTGCTTGATCCATTTTGAACTTCTTCAAAACCTTGTCAAGGTATGTGCTTTGTGAAAGTCCAATTAAGCGTTTTGATCTATCTCTATAGATATTAATGCCCAATATGTAAGCAGCTTCACCGAGGTCTTTCATTGAAAAACTCTTATTCAAGTATCCCTTTATGCTATCCAGAAATTCCAATCAATAATATGTCATCCACATATAATATCAAAAATGCTACAGAGCTCCCGCTCACTTTCTTGTAAATACAGGCTTCTCCAAAAGTCTTTACAAAACCAAATGCTTTGATCACACTATCAAAGCGTTTATTCCAACTCCGAGAGGCTTGCACCAGTCCATAAATGGATCGCCGAAGCTTGCACACTTTGTTAGCTCCCTTTGGATCGACAAAACCTTCTGGTTGCATCATATACAACTCTTCTTCCAGAAATCCATTCAGGAATGCAATTTTGACATCCATTTGTCAAATTTCATAATCATAAAATGCGGCAATTGCTAACATGATTCGGACAGACTTAAGCATCGCTACGGGTCAGAAGGTCTCATCGTAGTCAATTCCTTGAACTTGTCGAAAACCTTTTGCAACAAGTCCAGCTTTATAGACAGTAACATTACCGTCAGCGTCAGTCTTCTTCTTGAAGATCCATTTATTCTCAATTGCTTGCCGATCAACGGGCAAGTCAACCAAAGTCCACACTTTGTTTTCATACATGGATCCCATCTCAGATTTCATGGCTTCTAGCCATTTTGCGGAATCTGGGCTCACCATCGCTTCTTCATAGTTCGTAGGTTCATCATGATCTAGTAGCATGACTTCCAGAACTGGGTTACTGTACCACTCTCATGCGGATCTTACTCTGGTTGATCTACGAGGTTCGGTAGTAACTTGATCAGAAGTTTCATGATCATTATCATTAGCTTCCTCACTAATTGGTGTAGGTGTCACAGAAACCGGTTTCTGTGATGTACTACTTTCCAATAAGGGAGTAGGTACAGTTACCTCATCAAGTTCTACTTTTCTCCCACTCACTTCTTTCGAGAGAAACTCCTTCTCTAGAAAAACTCCGAATTTAGCAACAAAAGTCTTGCCTTCGGATCTTTGATAGAAGGTGTACCCAACAGTCTCCTTTGGGTATCCTATGAAGACACATTTCTCCGATTTGGGTTCGAGCTTATCAGGTTGAAGCTTTTTCACATAAGCATCGCAGCCCCAAACTTTCAGAAACGACAACTTTGGTTTCTTGCCAAACCACAGTTCATAAGGCGTTGTCTCAACGGATTTCGATGGTGTCCTATTTAACGTGAATGCAGCCGTCTCTAAAGCATAACCCCAAAACGATAACGGTAAATCAGTAAGAGACATCATAGATCGCACCATATCTAATAAAGTACGATTACGACGTTCGGACACACCATTACGCTGTGGTGTTCCGGGTGGCGTGAGTTGCGAAACTATTCCGCATTGTTTCAAATGTAGACCAAACTCGTAACTCAAATATTCTCCTCCATGATCAGATCGTAGAAACTTTATTTTCTTGTTACGATGATTTTCAACTTCACTCTGAAATTCTTTGAACTTTTCAAATGTTCCAGACTTATGTTTCATTAAGTAGATATACCCACATCTGCTTAAATCATCTGTGAAGGTGAGAAAATAACGATATCCGCCACGAGCCTCAATATTCATTGGACCACATACATCTGTATGTATGATTTCCAACAAATCCGTTGCTCTCTCCATAGTACCGGAGAACGGCGTTTTAGTCATCTTACCCATGAGGCACGGTTTGCAAGTACCAAGTAATTCATAATCAAGTGGTTCCAAAAGTCCACCAGTATGGAATTTCTTCATGCGCTTTACACCGATATGACCTAAACGGCAGTGCCACAAATAAGTTGCACTATCATTATCAACTCTGCATCTTTTGATTTCAACATTATGAATATGTGTATCACTACTATCGAGATCCAACGAACCATTTTCATTGGGTGTGTAACCATATAAGGTTTTATTCATGTAAACAGAACAACAATTTATTCTCTTACTTCAATGAATAACCGTACTGCAATAAACATGATCAAATCATAGTCATGGTCAACGCAAACACCAAATAACACTTATTTAGGTTCAACACTAATCCCGAAAGTATAGGGAGTGTGTGATGATGATCATATCAATCTTGTAACCACTTCCAACACACATCGTCACTTCACCCTTAACTAGTCTCTGTTCATTTTGCAACTCCCGTTTCGAGTTACTACTCTTAGCAACTAAACCAGTATCAAATACCAAGGGGTTGTTACGAACATTAGTAAAATACACATCAATAATCCGTATATCAAATATACCTTTGTTCACTTTGCCATCCTTCTTATCCGCCAAATACTTGGGGCAGTTCCGCTTCCAGTGACCAGTCCCTTTGCAGTAGAAGCACTTAGTCTCAGGCTTAGGACCGGACTTGGGGTTCTTCACTTGAGAAGCAACTTGCTTGCTGTTCTTATTGAAGTTCCCCTTCTTCTCTTTACCCTTTTCTTGAAACTAGTGGTCTTGTCTACCATCAACACTTGATATTTTTCTTGATTTCTACCTTCGTTGATTTCAGCATTACGAAGAGCTTGGGAATCGTTTTCGTTATCCCTTGCATATCATAGTTCATCATGAAGTTCTACTAACTTGGTGATGGTGACTAGAGAATTCTGTCAATCACTATCTTATCTGGAAGATTAACTCCCACTTGATTCAAGCGATTGTAGTACCCAGACAATCTGAACACATGCTCACTGCTTGAGCTATTCTCCTCCATCTTTTTAGCTATAGAACTTGTTGGAGACTTCATATCTCTCAACTCAGGTATTTTCTTGAAATATTAACTTCAACTCCTGGAATATCTCATATGGTCCATGACATTCAAAACGTCTTTGAAGTCCCGATTCTAAGCCGTTAAGCATGGTGCACTAAACTATCAAATAGTCATCATATTGAGCTAGCCAAACGTTCATAACGTCTGTTTCTACTCCTGCAATAGGTCTGTCACCTAGCGGTGCATTAAAGACATAATTCTTCTGTGCAGCAATGAGGAAAATCCTCATATCACGGATCCAATCCGCATCATTGCTACTAACATCTTTCAACTTAGTTTTCTCTAGGAACATATCAAAAATAAAACAGGGGAGCTAAACGCGAGCTATTGATCTACAACATAGATATGCTAATACTACCAGGACTAAGTTCATGATAAATTTAAGTTCAATTAATCATATTACTTAAGAACTCCCACTTAGAAAGACATCCCTCTAATCCTCTAAGTGATCACGTGATCCAAATCAACTAAACCATGTCCGATCATCACGTGAGATGGAGTAGTTTCAATGGTGAACATCACTATGTTGATCATATCTACTATATGATTCACGCTCGACCTTTCGGTCTCTGTGTTCCGAGGCCATATCTGTTATATGCTAGGCTCGTCAAGTTTAACCTGAGTATTCCGTGTGTGCAACTGTTTTGCACCCCTTGTATTTGAACGTAGAGCCTATCACACCCGATCATCACGTGGTGTCTCAGCCCGAAGAACTTTCGCAACGGTGCATACTTAGGGAGAACACTTGTACCTTGATAATTAGTGAGAGATCATCTTATAAAGCTACCGTCGAACTAAGCAAAATAAGATGTATAAAAGATAAACATCACATGCAATCATAATATGTGACATGATATGGCCATCATCATCTTGTGCCTTTGATATCCATCTCCAAAGCATCGTCATGATCTCCATCGTCACCGGCATGACACCATGATCTCCATCATCTTGATCTATATCAATGTGTCATCACATGGTCGTCTCGCCAACAATTGCTATTGCAACTATTGCTATCGCATAGCGATAAAGTAAAGCAATTATTTGGCGCTTTCATCTTATGCAATATAGAGATAACCATAAGGCTTTTGCTAGTTGCCGATAACTTCAAAAAAACATGATCATCTCATACAACAACTTATATCTCATCACGTCTTGACCATATCACATCACAACATGCCCTGCAAAAACAAGTTAGACGTCCTCTCCTTTGTTGTTGCAAGTTTTACGTGGCTGCTACGGGCTTAGCAAGAACCGTTCTTACCTACGCATCAAAACCACAACGATAGTTTGTCAAGTTGGTGATGTTTTAACCTTCTCAAAGACCGGGTGTAGCCCCACTCGGTTCAACTAAAGTTGGAGAAACTGACACCCGCTAGTCACCTGTGTGCATAGCACGGCGGTAAAACCAGTCTCACGTAAGCGTACGCGTAATGTCGGTCCGGGCCGCTTCATCCAACAATACCGCTGAACCAAAGTATGACATGCTGGTAAGCAGTATGACTTATATCGCCCACAACTCACTTGTGTTCTACTCGTGCACAACATCAACGCATAAAACCTAGGCTCGGATGCCACTGATGGGGAACGTAGTAATTTCAAAAAAATTCCTACGCGCACGCAAGATCATGGTGATGCATAACAACGAGAGGGGGGAGTGTTGTCTACGTACCCTCCTGGACCGGAAGCGGAAGCGTTAGCACAACGCGGTTGATGTAGTCGTACGTCTTCACGGCCCAACCGATCAAGCACCGAAACTATGGCACCTCCAAGTTCTAGCACACGTTCAGCTCGATGACGATCCCCGGACTCCGATCTAGCAGAATGTCAGGGAAGAGTTTCGTCAGCACGACGGCGTGGTGACGATCTTGATGTTCTACCGTTGCAGGGCTTCGCCTAAGCACCACTACAATATTATCAAGGATTATGGTGGAGGAGGGCACCGCACACACCGTAACAACCCCTCGGTATTTGATACTGGTTCAGTTGCTAAGAGTAGTAACTCGAAATGGGAGTTACAAAATAAACAGAGACTAGTTAAGGGTGAAGTGACGATGTGTGTTGGAAGTGGTTCCAAGATTGATATGATCATCATCGCACACTCCCTATACTTTCGGGATTAGTGTTGAACCTAAATAAATGTTATTTGGTGTTGCATAAATATGATTGGATCATGTTTATTGCAATACGGTTATTCATGTAAGTTAGAGAATAATTGTTGTTCTGTTTACATGAATAAAACCTTCTATGGTCATACACCCAATGAAAATGGTTTGTTGGATCTCGATCGTGGTAATACACATTTTCATAATATTGAAGCCAAAAGATGCAAAGTTAATAATGATAGTGCAATTTATTTGTGGCACTCCCGTTTAGGTCATATTGGTGTAAAGCGCATGAAGAAAATCCATGCTGATGGGCTTTTGGAATCACTTGATTATGAATCAGTTGATGCTTGCGAACCATGCATCATGGGCAAGATGACTAAGACTCCGTTCTCCGGAACAATGGAGCGAGCAACAGATTTGTTGGAAATCATACATACTGATGTATGTGGTCCGATGAATGTTGAGGCTCGCGGCAGGTATCATTATTTTCTGATCTTCACAGATGATTTGAGCAGATATGAGTATATCTACTTGATGAAACACAAGTCTGAAATATTTGAAAAGTTCAAAGAATTTCAGAGTGAAGTGGAGAATCATCGTAACAAAAATAAAAATTTCTACGATATGATCGCAGAAGTAAAATATTTGAGTTATGAGTTTGGCCTTCAGTTAAAACAATGTGAAATAGTTTCACTACTCACGCCACCTGGAACACCACAGTGTAATGGTGTGTCCGAACGTCGTAACCGTGCTTTATTAGATATGGTGCGATCTATGATGTCTCTTACCGATTACCACTATCGTTTTGGGGTTATGCATTAGAGACAACTACATTCACGTTAAATAGGGCACCATCTAAATCCGTTGAGACGACGCCGTATGAACTGTGGTTTGGCGAGAAACCTAAGATGTCGTTTCTTAAAGTTTGGGACTGCGATGCTTATGTGAAAAAGTTTCAACTTGATAAGCTCGAACCCAAATCGGAGAAGTAAATCTTCATAGGATACCCAAAAGAAAATGTTGGGTACACCTTCTATCACAGATCCGAAGGCAAGATATTCATTACTTAGAATGGATCCTTTCTAGAGAAGGAGTTTCTCTCGAAAGAAGTGAGTGGGAGGAAAGTAGAACTTGATGAGGTAACTGTACCTGCTCCCTTATTGGAAAGTAGTTCATCATAGAAATCTGTTCCTGTGACTACTACACCAATTAGTGAGGAAGCTAATGATGATGATCATGTAACTTCAGATCAAGTTACTACCGAACCTCGTAGGTAAACCAGAGTGAGATTTGCACCAGAGTGGTACGGTAATCCTATTCTGGAAGTCATGTTACTAGACCATGACGAACTTGCGAACTATGAGGAAGCGATGATGAGCCCAGATTCCGTGAAATGGTTTGAGGCCATGAAATCTGATGAGATCCATGTATGAGAACAAAGTATGGACTTTGATTAACTTGCCCAATGATCGGCGAGTCATTGAGATTAAATGGATCTTCAGGAGGAAGACGGACGCTGATAGTAGTGTTACTATCTACAAAGCTAGAATTCTCGCAAAAGGTTTTCGACAAGTTCAAGGTGTTGACTACGATGAGAGTTTCTCACTCGTATCTATGCTTAAGTCTGTCCGAATCATGTTAGCAATTGCCGCATTTTATGAAATCTGGCAAATGGATAAACAAAACTGCATTCCTTAATGGATTTATTAAAGAAGAGTTGTATATGATGCAACCAGAAGGTTTTGTCAATCCTAAAGGTACTAACAAAATATGCAAGCTCCAGCGATCCATCTATGGACTGGTGCAAGCATCTCGGAGTTGGAATATACGCTTTGATAAGTTAATCAAAGCACATAGTTTTATACAGACTTGCGGTGAAGCCTGTATTTACAAGAAAGTGAGTGGGAGCACTACATCATTTCTGATAAGTATATGTGTATGACATATTGTTGATCGGAAATAATGTAGAATTATTCTGCAAAGCATAAAGGAGTGTTTGAAAGGAGTTTTTCAAAGAAAGACCTCGGTGAAGCTTCTTACATATTGAGCATCAAGATCTATAGAGATAGATCAAGACGCTTGATAAGTTTTCAATGAGTACATACCTTGACAAGTTTTTGAAGTAGTTCAAAATGTAACAGTCAAAGAAAGAGTTCTTGCCTGTGTTACAAGGTGTGAAATTGAGTAAGACTCAAAGCCCGACCACGGCAGATGATAGAGAGAGAATGAAAGTCATTCCCTATGCCTCAGCCATAGGTTCTATAAAGTATGCCATGCTGTGTACCAGACCTATTGTATACCCCGCCCTAAGTTTGGCAAGGGAGTACAATAGTGATCTAGGAGTAGATCACTGGACATTGGTCAAAATTATCCTTAGTGGAATAAGGATATGTTTCTCGATTATGGAGGTGACAAAAGGTTCGTCGTAAAGGGTTACGTCGATGCAAGTTTTGACACTAATCCAGATGACTCTAAGTCTCAATCTGGATACATATTGAAAGTGGGAGCAATTAGCTATAGTAGCTCTGTGCAGAGCATTGTTGACATAGAAATTTGCAAAAATACTTACGGATCTGAATGTGGCAGACCCGTTGACTAAACTTCTCTCACAAGCAAAACATGATCACACATCAGTACTCTTTGAGTGTTAATCACATAGCGATATGAACTAGATTATTGACTCTAGTAAACCCTTTGGGTGTTGGTCACATGTCGATGTGAACTATGGGTGTTAATCACATGGTGATGTGAACTATTGGTATTAAATCACATGGCGATGTGAACTAGATTAATGACTCTAGTGCAAGTGGGAGACTGAAGGAAATATGCCCTGAAGGCAATAATAAAGTTATTATTTATTTCCTTATATCATGATAAATGTTTATTATTCATGCTAGAATTGTATTAACCGGAAACATAATACATGTGTGAATACATAGACAAACAGAGTGTCACTAGTATGCCTCTAATTGACTAGCTCGTTGATCAAAGATGGTTATGTTTCCTAACCATAGACATGAGTTGTCATTTGATTAACGGGATCACATCATTAGGAGAATGATGTGATTGACTTGACCCATTCCGTTAGCATATCACTTGATCGTTTAGTTTGTTGCTGTTGCTTTCTTCATGACTTACACATGTTCCTATGACTATGAGATTATGCAACTTCCGTTTACCAGAGGAACACTTTGTGTGCTACCAAACGTCACAACGTAATTGGGTGATTATAAAGGTGCTCTACAGGTGTCTCCGAAGGTACTTGTTGGGTTGGCGTATTTCGAGATTAGGATTTGTCACTCCGATTGTCAGAGAGGTATCTCTGGGCCCTCTCGGTAATACACATCACTTAAGCCTTGCAAGCATTACAACTAATGAGTTAGTTGCGGGATGATGTATTACGGAACGAGTAAAGATACTTGCCGGTAACGAGATTGAACTAGGTATTGAGATACCGACGATCAAATCTCGGGCAAGTAACATACCAATGACAAAGGGAACAACGTATGTTGTTATGCGGTCTGACCGATAAAGATCTTCGTAGAATATGTGGGAGCCAATATGAGCATCCAAGTTCCGCTATTGGTTATTGACCGGAGACGTATCTCGGTCATGTCTACATTGTTCTCGAACCCGCAGGGTCCGCACGCTTAAGGTTTCGATGACAGTTATATTTTGAGTTTTGATGTACCGAAGGAGTTCGGAGTCCCGATGAGATCGGGGACATGACGAGGAGTCTCGAAATGGTCAAGACGTAAAGATCGATATATTGGATGACTATATTCGAACATCGGAAAGGTTCTGAGTGATTCGGGTATTTTTCGGAGTACCGGAGAGTTATGGGAATTCGCCGGGAGTATATGAGCCTTATTGGGACATACGGGAATAGAGGAGAGTGGCCAAAAGAAAGGAGGCGGGCGCCCCCCTCTGGTCTGAATTGGACAAGGGGTGCAACCCACTTTTCCTTGTTCCTCTCCCCCTCTTTCCTTCTCTCCTACTCCAACAAGGGAAGGAGGAGTCCTACTCCCGGTGGGAGTAGGACTCCCCCCTTGACGCACCCTCCTCCTAGGCCGGCCACCTCTCCCCTTGCTCCTTTATATACAGGGGCAGGGGGGCACCTCTAGACACACAAGTTGATCAGTTGATCTCTCCCAACCGTGTGCGGTGCCCCCTCTACCATATTCCACCTCGGTCATATCGTAGCGGTGCTTAGGCGAAGCCCTGCATCGGCAGCAACATCATCACCGTCACCATGCCGTCGTGCTCACGGAACTCTCCCGTGGAGCTCTGCTGGATCGGAGTTCGCGGGACGTCATCGAGCTGAACGTGTGCTGAACTCGGAGGTGCCGTTCGTTCGGTACTTGACGTCGGATCGTGAAGACGTACGACTACATCAACCGCGTTGTGCTAACGCTTCCACTTTCGGTCTACGAGGGTACGTGGACAACACTCTCCCCTCTCGTTGCTATGCATCACCATGATCTTGCGTGTGCGTAGGATTTTTTTTGAAATTACTACGTTCCCCAACAACCATGCCCGACAGGTGTTCGGCGAAATGCCATTGAGCTAATTTTTGAACGCCACGTCATTTTCTAGAGTAAAAAGGATGGTGTGGGTACTCGGCCATGGAGGATGAGTTGTTCTGTGATGCGTGGTTAGTCATATCTGCTAATTTCGTAGAAAGACACAGAAGGGGGCTCTTCTGGCAGCGCGTGCATGACTCGTTTCACGCGCGAAAGCACATTCCACCCTACGACATGCACATCATCCAACAAAGCAAAGGGAAGTCATTATTGTATCGATGGTACACCATCCACACTATCGTCACCAAGTTTTGTGGCGCAGCTAATTTGCTGGAGACAAGGCAGGCATTGCACACAGCCGCGGAGGAGATCATAAGTTTTGCTTCTTCTTGCTCAACTTGTCGATCGAATCATTCATTCACTCAATGTTGCTCTACACATTGTGTAGCATGTACACGTTGTCGTGATGTATCACATGATAGAGGGACACTCATTTAGGTACATACATTGTTGGATGAAGGGGCAATATGGGTGGAGGACATGATTCGTTCATGAAAAACTTGTCGAACATCCAGTTACTCTCGTGAATTTGAACTATTTTTTACTAGGCTTATTTGTATGCTATGTATGGACGATTCGTGCTATTTTCTATCCAAACTTTGACAAATTCCGCCAAGTTTGATGAATTTCGTCTGATTTGTTGAAACTCGGCTTGAAATGTATGCGGGTAGCATTGGATGGCCGGCTCCCACATCCATTTCCGCGGAGTGGCCCCCCTCTTCACAGACGGACGTGGGAGGAAATTTGCGAGTCGGCGTTGGAGATGCCCTTATATCTATAAACCATTATCCAATTGCTTTTATTGTCAACACTCTACTTCAAAACCGAAATCCATCGTGCATCTTAAAGTATTAAGTAAAAATTAAGCATTGCATTAAGTAAGGTGAGATAACGTTAATAATATATTCTTTTTACCTTTTGTTCATCACCGATACAACTGGGAAAATTATCATTTTATCCTTCATGAAGTGAAACACTATAATGTTTTTTTCTATCATTGGGGATTACTTGCAAGGTTAAACTCAACCAACATATACCACTCCCTCTTGAAGATCATTCATAAAAATATGGCCAGTGCAAGACTAATAGACTGTAAATCATCTACATATATAAATCATGCAACGAAGAACAAAAAACTAGAAATCCATATAATATGATCATAAAGTGACAATTTATCACACACAAAAAATACATTAGACTAATCACAACGATGTGATGCAGACCATGTGATCTTTGTATTGAAGAAAATGAGAGGTGGGAGAGAGAGATGCCACACAACTAATGTTATGTAGCCATAGTCCAAAGAGTGCTACTCACACATGAATTTCCCCTTCGACATAGTAATGGCAAAGAACCTCAGATTGGATTGCTCCGAACGGGCAGAGGCGATGGTGTAAAAGTTCATTCTTAATTATGTTTAGCATCAAGAGGTTTATATAGAGCCATGGGAATCGAGAGAAGGCAAAGAGGTGCCCTAGAGGCTAGAGAGCCCCCAAAACCCAGGCCCGGGAAGTGTGGTGGGGCCCCGTTGAGTCCATGGGCCTCCCCTCTGGTACTTCTTCGCTTCTCGTGATCTTATGTAGATTTCCTTAGGAGTATATTCGGATTTTCTAATTATCATCCATATAAGAATTAATAGAGTCTCATCTAACTCATATACCATTTGATTAATCAAACAAAACAAAAAGGAAAAACCGCACAAATCTTCATGTAAAATCAAATGGTGTGGAATTTAGATGTGACTTAGTTAGAGCAACTCTAACGGATCCCCTATAATCGAGGTTTTTAGGGAATCCACTATAATCGATTACAGAAGGACAAATTTTGTTTTCCTCCTCTAATCAACACCTAAACGATCCCTTATAACGTTTAAAGGAGGATAATTTATCCTCTGCTGCTTCTCACTCGTGAAGTAGTTTTGTTTGGCTTCACTCTCGCTCACCGCTCTGCCTTGCTCGGCCGCATCTACTCCGCTGCCGCCCTCCTTGTCTCCGTCGACCATCGCCGACACCCCACAGTCCCACCGACCTCCCGCCGCCAAATGCCGGTAATCTTTTTATCCTTCTTTCCATTGCCTCCGGCCATGGAGGCGCTCCTCCTCGTCATCCCTAGCCCGGCGGCGCTCATCCCGTAGTCAAAACCGGTGATGACACGATGGAGGAGGCACTCCCATCGGCTCTTCAGCCGCACAAAGGCGTCCACGGCCACCTGCCAGACAAGCTAGAGTTGCCCTCGAAGTTGGCCTCGACGGCGGTGGCTGCGACGGATTCAAGGTCCAGCCACCATAGAAAGCGTGGCATGAGGATGGATGGGATGGTGCCTCCAAGTGCCCCAGGCTGCTCCGCAGCTCTCACCAATCGGGCGGCTCGACGTCCACCAAGGGAGCACGCGCAACGCGTGCGGCAGCAAGCAACAACACAACGAGGCAGGTCACGTGCGATATGTGCGATGCATTCGGCATCGGATGAGGACTTGTGACTCCAGCGTAGTCACCATCGTCACCGCTCACCGCGAAGGCATATAACAACTGTTTGACGAAATGTACACATGCAAATGTTAGTTTTACTGCGTTGAGTTTAGGGTATGGGTTAGAAAAGACACTTTCTAAAGGAGCAAATGTACTCCTCTAAAGAATATTCGGCGGTTTATACTCCTCTAAATCGAGATGAGACCAGCCATACCCTGTTTTAATTTTAATTTTCCTACCCTTCAAAAATATTTATTTCTGTCGTAAAAACACAAAATGTAATACTACTTGGCACTGGTTGTTCCTTGTAATTTACTCTGCATCACATGACGGGAGTGGACACAAGATTTGAAATTCCACATGTTTCCCACTAGAAATCCAGCGAAAATCCATGCGAAAAATCCTAAACGGAGCCGCGGCCGGCCAAGCCAAAGCCCGCCCTCCGTCGACCGAGAACGAGAAGGAGAGCGAGACCGCCGCCGGGCCAACCAGGAACAGAATTACTGCCACCGGTCATTACGGAGCCGGCGGACGGGGTGATGAGCTTAAAAAGGGCCCCGGCAGCGGAAAGGCATCCTCCTCCCCATCCCAAAATCGAAACAGGATTCCATTAAAGCCCTCTTCCACTTCCAGCTGCCGCGGGGCATCACCGCCACTTTGACCCTCCCAATTGCCCCTCCAGCATCCATTCCTCCTCCTCCTTCGCCCCCAAGCCTCCTCCTCCTCCTCCACCTCTTCGCCATTCTCCTATAAGTGCCGCGTCCCCGGCTTCTCTCGATTCTCCGCGTAAAGGAACGACGCGCCTCGGGTAGCTTGGGCGGCGGTTCTTGGACGGCTCCGTTTCTTGCGGCGGCAATGGAGGGCAGGGCCGGCGGCGGCGGCAGCGGCGACTACATTACCAGCCTCCTCACCTCGTCGCCGATGCTCGACTTCGGCGTGCTGGACGGCGCCGTGGCGGCGGGCGGGGACTGCCTGGACAAGTTCTGCGGCGACCCGGGGTTCGCGGAGCGGGCGGCGCGGCTGTCCAGCTTCAACGGCCAGCACTTCGCGCCGGGCCTCTTCGGGATGCCGCCGCCGGGCGAGTTCGGCGGCTCGCGGGAGGCGTCCTCCGTGTCCGACCCTGCCTCGGCGATGAAGGACGCCAATGCCAAGAAGAGGAAGGCGCCCGCGGGCAAAGGCAAGGCCAAGGAGCCTTCCCTCAGCACCTCTTGCCAGGTGAGCAGAGCTTGGCTCTGTCTTTCTTCGCCAATTGGGGGACTCGCCCGCCATTGACGCTGACCAAGCCGCGTCAACTGTGTTGTGCCTTGCAGGTCGGGGAGCAGAAGGAGGCGGACGGCAAGAGGTGCAGGACGGGCGACGCCGAGAAGAAGGTGAAGCCCAAGGCGGAGCAGGCCGGGAGCGACAGCTCGGTGGAGGACGGCGAGCAGAGGAAGGGCGGCAAGGGGAAGAATGCCAAGCCGGCGGAGCCCCCCAAGGACTACGTCCATGTCCGGGCAAGGAGAGGCCAGGCCACTGACAGCCACAGCCTCGCAGAGCGGGTACAGTCCTGAACTCCTGATCATGCTGCTTCTCCTTCCTTCTAGTAGCATGCTGTTGCTTCGGTTTGTCCAACTCCTCCGTAACGGAATTCCCTTGGACGCTCACAGGTGAGGAGAGAGCGGATCAGCCAGCGGATGAAATTCCTCCAGGACCTCGTTCCAGGATGCAACAAGGTAATTAGTCATTTATTAGTTCACAATGATAAATCAGAAAGAGAGAAAAAACAAGCACATGATAATCTTGATGAACATTTCTTTTGTAATATATAGAAGACAGTCTTTGTGTACAAGGTTATCAATTAAACTGGCCAAATTTTGTGCGTGACCTTTAGGTGATTGGCAAGGCACTGATGCTTGATGAGATCATAAACTACGTGCAGTCGCTTCAACGGCAAGTCGAGGTAAGAAGAGCGTGGGCCTGCTGAAACCATCCGATGCGCTCTGAATTCTGATCAACTCCTCCTCTGTTTCCGTTGCTTCAGTTCCTCTCCATGAAGCTCGCGACCGTGAACCCGCTCGACTTCAGCAACCTGCCCACGCTGCTGCACAAAGACGTGAGCTCAAAACCCACCCCTGCTCTTCATCATCACCATCGCGCCGTAACGAGTCGTTGGTTACTTACTCACCTTGTCCCTGTCGAATGCAGATGTACGGCCCATCGGCGAGCTCGGTGTTCTCGCTGGAGAGCTCCAGCTCGGCCTTCCCGTTCAGCGACCAAGGAGACGTCTTCCAGTCCTTCCTGCCCAGCAGCATGGAGAGCCAGTGCACCCTGAATCAGCTGGACCTGGCTCTGTCCCAGGCCACCAACGCAGCAGCGCAGTACGCCTTCCAAGATGGGACGGCCACGGCCAGCACGAACCTGCAGCAGGTGATCATTCTTGCCTTCAGAATTTCGTGGCTCTTCGCGTCGCTTGACGAAAGAATCGTTATAGACCTTATCCTGATACAGTTTAGTTTTGTGTTGCGTCTGTCAGCAGAGGAATTTCTGGGAGGACGATCTCCAGAGCGTTTTTCATGTGGACACCAACAGGCAGAGCCAGGATAACGGGGTCTCGGCAGAGAGCTTCCACGGTTAGTTAAAAGCCCGCGATTTGTCTTTCGAAATCGTCGCTACCGTCGATGATGGCATCGTCACTGAACGGACTTGAAAGCAGGTGATCTGCAGGCAGGCCAGATGAAAATGGAGTTCTAGCCGGCGCCGCTGAAGTAAAAAAAGGATTGACGGTCTGTACATAGGAAGAATCAAGAAGACGGAAGCGGTGGCGAGTGAAGCTATAGCTCTCAGCTCTGAAGCTAACAGTCTCTGTAATTAGGCTCTACTACTACCAAGGGACGAGTTTCTTGTGTCATATTCTGCCTCTAGGGCGGTGTGATGTGATTCCTCTAATATCGCTGGCACTGATTAGCATATCTCATCGATATTTTAAGTGATTATTAATATAGCGGAACGATCAGTTACAGTGTGTGTGTGTGTGAGACACGGTGCAGATATCATACAGGCACCTCTCCTGCCGATCCTGATACAGTTTACTTTTCTTGTTGACAACCTTGAGACTTGGAGACTTTGTGGACTATTTTATGCTTAATAAGATGGCCGTATGCATCATGCTGATGCAGAGGCCGGGGAAGCCCCCCTTTTCGAAAAAAAAAAACCTCTCCTGCCGATCCTAATACTGCTGCCCTTCAAAGTTTTTATTATCTGTGGCGATGAGAACCCCCGTCAGTATACTGAATCTTCCTTGGAGCTTAGCTTCTCTCCGCCTTAAGCCGTCTGTTGCGTGCTCTGCTGGCCGGGGCCGGTGCTACCTTACGCTACGTATGCTCGCTGTCAGCCCGGCGGTTAGAGCGAAACGCACGCCGCGCCGCACCAAAGCTGGGTAGGTTACACGTCGCTTTTAGTCCCCTCTACGATCCGTCTCGTCTCCTCTCCTCTCCTCGCTGGATCTCACGCTGCGTCGCGTGTTCTTCCTGCAGCCACCCGTCGCTCTTCAGCTCTGTATACTTCACCGAGCTTCAGGCCGTGCCCAGTTTCTTCAGAGAAACTACTACCGTAGCTGCATGCGGGCGTTACAGTTTGACATGCGGTCGCTGTCGCGGGGCTCGCCCAACTTTCTTATCGTCGTCGATCGAGCATGCAGCGAGCCAAAGCAGGGGCGATGAATGCCGTGCCTGCCCATTTCTTCCCCTCTCTTATGGCGCTGCTAGCCCGCTTCGGATGCGGCAGCCGGTTCATGGCGGTAAACCTCGTGCCGCGGATGTGGCCGGCAATGCGGAGAGTGCCGTGCTCTGTTTCTAGGTTGCGTCTTTGCTCCTTCTGGTGATCAAACAGCAGCACTGCTTTTAACCACTCGTAGATTAGTGCTAAAAATGCATTTACATTATATCATGAGACGGTGAGGGTATAAGATTTTTTTCAGAGATATTAATACAGACAACATATTCTAAAAAAATACAGACAACATATGATTCTCAAATCCATGCAATTCATGCACGTCAATCATACGGTACAAAACTGCCCGAATACCAAAAATCGAAATAAAACAAAGCAAATCATAATTCAATAAACCGGACATGAAAAAATGAAATCAATTTCCAAGCGTGACAGATAGCCTCGGATCACTAGCTGGCCGCCTGCTCCGAGTGGAATGCGTCCTGCTCTGCCTGTATCCAGGCTGCCTGCTCCGCATGCATCCGGGTTGCCTCCTTCGTCTGAATCCGGGCCGCAACCGCCCTCGCCGCCGCGTACTTTCTGCGGTTGTTGATCTTCATCTTCTTGTCTGTAAGCCACTTCTTCGCATGCTCATCATAGAGGGTGTAGTCCGCCAACATGATCCTTGCATCTTCCGCGTCCCGAGCGAGTTGCAACCTCTCCTTCTCAAGCTCTATGTCGCCAAATGTCTTGGCCTTCTCGAGCTCACATTTGATCGTCGCTTGTTGCTTCTCCAACTCGATCTTCTCCCTCTTATTTTCGAGCTTTTTCTCCGCCCTCTTTCGGTCCCACTTCATCCTTTCCTTTGGCGCATCCAACATGAGCTTGTACCTCTCCTCCTTGTTCTCCCTCACCGAAAAAATGCCCGTCCATGTGAACGACATTTTGGTAGCCGCGGCATCACGGGCGGCACATGCCTTCTCCCACTTGTTTCCCATGACTTGGCGGTTGTCCTTTGGCACGGTGGCTTCCTCATTCATCACGAGGACATCGTCCACTTCATCATCCAACCCAATTGATTGGGTGGAGCTTGAGCCATCATTCCTCTTCTTGCAAGACTTGAGGTCGGTCATAAGTTGGTTTCACTTCAACTTGCCATTCAATATGACCCATCAATGGCTAAAAGCAAATGGCTTCTTCTCCACCTCGTGATACAAAGTGGCCGCCACCGCCGTCTAGCAAACAACATATGTATGAGCACGAGAATTCAAACACAAGAAGCATATACAATGGACGACTAGATGAGGCAATCGAGCCTACGTGAGTTGCGACTTCCATCCCACTTTGAGGGCGTTTGGTCACTTGTGAGTAGTAGCCGACATACTTTTTCACTTTTCCTTGAACGATCCCCCAACGATGTTGGAGAGATGCCACATCGCGTGTGGTCACGATAGGATCCGGCTCCACATACTCCTTTTTCTCGTGATACTCCTTCCAAATCTTCTTCCAATAGGTGTTTCCCCTTTGCTCGGAGCCGCATATTGGATCCATCGTTGTGGCCAACCAAGCTTTGAACAACAAGATATCCTCAAATCTTAATAATGCCAGACTTCTTGCCTTCGGCTTCTTCTTCTTCTTGCTCGGGTTGGGATCGGTTGTTGTCTCCACTTTAAATGCGGTGGTGGCCTCCAATTCATACTCCATTTCAGTCGGATCTTCATTGTCATTGTTCATGTTCGACAAGAACACCTCCTACATAATTAAGATTTGCAAGCATTCATCATGAGCAAAATGAACTAGTTGTCTATGTTAAAATATGATCGGACAAGAGCAAAGAAAACGCACCAACTCTTGTTCGGTCATTCCGTCGAACATGTTGAGGGCAGCTCGGGCACTGCCGGAGCCCATGCTCATCCGCACCCAAACGAGTTGCGGTGAGTCACACACGTCGACCGTCGGCATCTGCGTGGGCAAAAAGTTGTCCGGAATGGCCCTGCCAGCAGTCAGATCATCCGGTGTCCCAAGGGGGTCGGACAACATAATCCGCGTAGGCGCTCGAAGCGAAGGGGTGTGGGGATCCGGGCGCGGCGGAGGAGACAGCTGCTCCACCACGTCTGAACCTCCCCGCAAAGCCGTCGCCGCCTCCCTCTCTCGCTGCCGGCGTCGCCGCAACTTGTGGGCGATATTCTCCGCCTAGCAAGTCGCCGCTGACGGACGAGGCGAACCGCGTCTCCGTCGCGGCGGTGTGGGTCGGGCTGGACAACATCTCTGGCGGTGGATCGGGACCGGAGGTGAGGATAGGGAGCAAGGGTGGAGGCCAGCGAGGGTCCGGGCGGGGAATGGTTGGAGGGCGGCGGGAGGAGGAAGGGTTTGGTGGATCTGGTGCAATTGGGGTGGGGTCGGGCTGTCAGGTCCGACATAGCGGGCGTGCACTCGCGCGTTCGGGCGCCCCATATTCGCCCCATATTTGGGCTGGATATGGGGGGTGTCGGTCAGTCCAGGCATTTAAGGATCATTTGAGGGGCCCGTTTGGGTCAAAAAATCGTGACCAAGCAGTGACCGGGCGGCCCGCCCGGAGGTATGACGTGGGGTTGAGAGTTCCGGCTGTAGATGCTCTTATATACAAGTATTGAATCTTTTCAACACACGTATATATTTATTCAATATAAAAGATGGATTTTATTAGCTTAAAATATAGCATCAAGGGATACAGTAAATAAAGCACACACCCGATCTCTACTTTCCACATATAGAATTGACATAACCAACATCAATGCACGCGCGCGCACATCACATAGACAACTAGCAACATGTATCGACGCTTTTGATTCAATTATGAAAGTACGATGTACTGGACTTGCACCCCTAGTTACGCAGAAGTGCAAGCACAGAAGCGGATGACCGGACCTTACCAACATACTCAAAAAAGTATTCTATACTGGGGTCTGTGCTCTTGACAAGCAGTGTTTCCAGTCTAGCTGTGTCAAATCGGGTGTGAAGTGTCCTTCTAGGTTCTGGCTGGTAGAGCAGAGGACTGAAAATCTTCTTTAGTTTCACGCATGGGACTCTAAATCCCAATTGCGCTAGCTCTGTGGTTCGACACAAGACCAAAGCTATGCATTGTGGACTAAACTAATTTTTTTTTACCGATGATCAACAATCTACAAAAGCAATCAAACACATCAACCATCTTTTGAGACCACTAGAACAACAAGAAGGATTGGATTCGGCAAGTAGCAACACCTTCAATATGGAACCCCGCCCAAACGCCGCTATTGCGGGATCCAACCACCAAAGACCAGGTCATCGGGTTTCACACTGACAAACAAGCCTGAGCAAATCCAAACAATGACCTCAACAAAGTAACATCACAATAAAATTAAGACCATGCTTGCACAAGAAGACAGCCGAGCTGCAATAAGTCACTATGTATTCGCACGCAGTTCTATCAAGATGAGCCACGCAACGTAAACTACCACGATACAATAATTACCAGGTAATACATTGTAGCAGTAGTCTATGTAGATACTAAGCTCCTATGATTTGAAGCATTCTGGTGCTTTGGAGGTTACGGGGTTGTTGAGGAGCCCGTCTGTATGGTTATGTGCTATTTAGTTTTATTTCTCCTTCTCTTATTTATTTTCTTTCTCATTTTAATTTATGAGCACCTATTAAATTTTATGAGCATTAAAAAATATATTTAAAACAAATCATATTTTCAGATTTATTAATATTAATTACATTCTCGTATATTTTTTAAGTTCATGATCATTTTTAAAGTTTATTTAATGTGCAAGCATTTTTTGAAATCCATGAATATATTTTAAATTCATGAATGTTTTCTTAACTTTATGGTCTTTTAAGTTTGCAATTTATTTTTTATCCTTGACCATCTTTTGTTCGACCTATCTTTTTAACGAAAAATATAGCTGATTTCTTTTCTAAGCTAGCGACGGCTGAGCAAAAGAAAAAAGCTAAGCAAGCGAGAGCATTAGCAAGCCAAACTAAACGAGCAAGAGCTTCATGGGCAGGCTCATATGAGCGTTATATCATCAATTCCACGGTTGCAGCATGAAATAGGAGCTCTCAAGAGGCTAAAACGACCCCCTCCGACTGACACCAAGACCTATACGTGTAAAGACACCACAACCATGCATCAAACAATTTCATTCTCCTCTTAGAAGAGAACTAAAAACACCGGTATAGCATAATCAACTCATAAGTCAACATAAACAAAATCTGAACAACAACTAGTCGCAATAATCTACTAAATACTCCCTCAGTCTCAAAATTCTTGTCTTAGATTTGTGTAGATACGGATGTACCTAATACTAAAATGTGACTTGATACATCCATACTTAGACAAATCTAAGACAAAAATTTTGAGACAGAGGGAGTATAAAAGAGTTAATTCCACAAGTGATGAACAACGCGTGACCAAGCGCACGTTAGCCTGTACTAAGGTTTTTTTTTTTGACACATTTAGCCTGTACTAAGTATATTACAGCCGTGGTGTTGATTCCTTGGTGGCGGGGCGGTGCGTGGCGTGCACCGCCACGCGAATCCGCACAAGCATCACATGCTGTTTCGATCCTTGGTGCCGCTCGCTGCATTTGGTCAAGCACAAGGCACATCTCCTCCAGCTGGATCGGGCCCTGCATTGTACGTACAGTACCATTACAGCCTTGTGTCCATCAAACCGCATCCTTTCTTCCTTCCTCGTGATGCACGCACCATGCACGCATGATATTCTCTCCGTTACTAAATATAAATCTTTTTCAAATTTTAAATATAAACTACATGTACAGATAAATATAGACATATTTTAGAGTGTAGATTCACTTATATTGCTCCATACATACCAGTCTATATTAGAATCTCTAAAAAAGTATACAGTATTTAGGAATCTCTCTGGAGAATACGCAGGCAGCTATCACACGGGAGCGAGGATCCGATCGACATGGAATCTGTTTCATGGAGAGGGGCACCCGGCGCGTCGGCGTCCGTCTCGGACGACGACGTACGCGGCTGTCGCCCGATCGGCCGCGACCGAAAACGACGGCGGCGTTCCGGTATGCAATGCACCGGCAGCGGGCGGGAGATCCAAAACCATCATTCCGCGATCTCATTATCAGCCATGCGCCGCCCGCCGGCTACTGTAGATAACTGAAGCCCGATCAGCGGGGGCTAGATCCCAAGGTATGGCCCTGCTTCCTCCATCTGCTGCTGCTCATCGACGCTACTAATACAGTTATACAGTATGTGGCTAGCAGAACGATCGAACCCACGCGCGCGCCCCATCATGACACCGGCGATTGATTGATCGATGGACCCATTTGGTTGCATGCATATGCATGGGGAGCAATCAACTCAAATTCAGAGAAAAAGATCAAGGAACTTTCGCCAATCAGTTCGTGCCTGAATCTGAACTGAAACGGGGAGGCTAGAGAAAGAAAAGAAGAAGCGGATAGATCGATCTGCGTAGGAGTAGTAACAAATGATGATTAGGAGCCGCAATGATTGAGTCCGAATTTAGTTGGTTCGGTCGGGCGTCGCCGTCGGACCCGATCCCGGGGCCCCTCCCTGACGAGTAAGACAATCCGGTGGAATCCTGCGATGCCACAGCTAACTCCCATTCGGGAGATGGATCGAAAGCGCATGCTGCGAGATATTAGCACTTTGTGCTGTGCCGTCCGAGATCTGGTTCTGGTCCATCCATGCCATCCGTACGTAGTAAAGAGGGTTGGAACGATGGCTTTGCATTGCATTGCATTGCTGGCCTGTTTTATGTGCTGGGAGTGCCAACCAGCATTGGTTTCTTGCGACGCCATGGGCCAGACAAAGTGTGGCTGTGGCGGCCATGGCCAGCTACGCCGATGCCGGCCGTCTTATCCATGGGAGGGGAGATCGGATTGGAGGGGGGTCGTCGTCCCGGTTCCTCGGGAGAAAACGGGAGCCAGAAACGGTGGATGAGACCTTATGACACTGGTGGAGCTGCTGAGTTGGCGGTTTGTGTTCGATCCGGATGAGGCGCTGGAACGGCTCAAATTTGAAGCGGGAGCCGGGAGGCCGCCGCAAGTTGAGAGATTATCCATCCGGTTCGACTTTTCCAAGAATCATGATGATCGCCTCGTGACCGATAGCTACCATGTCCCTCCGCCTCTGCCGCATCTGGAGATCTTTTCCTCTTCTGTTATTGGCGCAGGCCATGATTACCCGCCATTCATTACGATTTGTGATCTCTGGACGGATGTAAACGTCTCTTTACCAGCCTTGCAGATCACCTCTGGTCTGGTGGATCCTACCAACATGCGAGATGTATTGGAGAGTTGATGAATCCGGAATTCGGGATGCTCTTTTTCTCCAATAGCGTGAAAAGTAGCGTGTCTTTGTAGAACTCTAGTCATGTCATTCTCGCCATTGATTTGCCTTTCAGCGGGACCAAACAACCAATATGTGCCCTCTATAGAACTAACTAATCATGCTTACCCATTGCAAAGCACCTAATCATGTGCTCCAGAGACCAAACCAAACCAAATCCTTTTTTGTCATGGTTATTGATTAAAAGTTGAAGCAGCAGGGGTCTGAAGCCTTCGACCATACTACTATGCAGATCTTGGTGAGAGAAGAGGCAGCTGGGCCAAGCAAAGCTGTAGGAAGAATCGGTGGTCGGAGGCCGTTAGACTTGTCTGCCGGCCGGGGAGGCCCAGCAAGCGGTTCGGTCCGGTGGGCGCGCCGCGCGGGTGTGCACGCCACCAGTAAGTAGACGGACGTAGTGGTCCTTGTACGAGCAGTGGTAGTTAAGTTGTAGGGGTACTCATCGCCTTTGGAGTTAGGAGCAGAGCCCAAGCTGAAAGAGGCCGAGTTCTTGGTATTGGTATTGGTATATTGGTAGGGTGTCTCCTTCCGCTGGCTCCCCCAGAAACAGTCATACGGGGATGGGGTCAGGGCACCTCTCTCATGATTCATTCACCTTGGATGGCTAGCTAGCCAGGTCCATGGCCAATACCACCCAATAGTGGTGGTGGCTACTCCTCGCATCACATTGTTGGGACCTTGATCGGTTGCCCGACATCTAGGCCGTTTGATATAATAAAAACCTGTTGCGTCGGAGAAAATGGATGTGTGTTTCTTTTTTCTTGGTGCTAATAACTGAGCATGGCTGGGGTGCTGCTAAATCTGCAGGTTTTCCTTTTTTTTTTGCGGGAAGAATCTGCAGGTTTTCCTAAGCACAGGAGTGCATCTTTTTCTCTTTTTTTTTTTGCTATGCGCAGTAAAATTTTTGGGACAGATTTTGCTATGTGCTATAGATAGTTTCAGTCACGGCTGATGGCTGCAGGGGAGCGCCGTCCGGTAACTCCTCTTCTACGAGTTCTGACTTTTGACTTGGGTTCATCTATAGGTATCGCACTTGCTGGTTGGGCCATTTGTGGCTTGTAGTGGTGGTTAAGCCTAGTAGTAGTAGCCAGGCAGCTAGTGTGTGCAACGAGACGAGACGATCCGGGATGGTCCTGCTCGGCACGGGCCGAGGCCTTATTATGTGCGAGCGAACCAGGCCCTGTGTCTTCTTTTGTCGCCTCTCGCTCGCGTGCTGCGCATGGGCCGAATCCCGAAATGCATCGCATGTTTGTTTGTGCGTTCAATCACGGTCATTCCCCTATTTAACGGTTGATGATTCTAAAAAAAGACTGTTTAACGGTTTTGCTCAACAAAAAATAAAACTATTTGACGGTTAATTCCACTTAATAAAGACTATTTAACGGTTTTGCACAACGGTCACGGTCACTCCCCTAAGAGCAACTCTAGCAGACCCCGCATCCCACCGGCCCGCAAAATGCGTTTGCAGTTCGCGCAAAACCGCTTTTGCGGGCCGGCGCGTGCTGACACAGATGCAGACCCCATATAATGGACCCGTAAAAGAGCATATTCGTGGAATATGTTTTTTTACGGGTCGGCTTCTGCGGGTTCTGATCTGGCGCAGCTCTTCCTAGCCCGCAAAATTTAGATTTGCAACTTAAATTGATCTAGCATAATGCTTTTCATTGCTTTTGCAACAATATTAGATACAAAAGATGTCATCAAATCTTGGATAGAATAGCAAAACCAAAGAAAACAAGAACCACAAGTATGCATTTCAGAAGATTTCCAACTTCCATAACTGCTCCCACTAGTTGGAGTAATATCTTCTTCATGCACTCATTGTTGATCTGCGAATTCTTGATCTTACTTTCTTCATTCTTCATCTTTGGTTTCAAAGAAGTAGACGTTGCTTCCCCTCTAGTTGCACATGCCGCCGCATCATTGCCTTCGATTGTACTAAGGAGTGCACTAACATCTATTAAGTTTCTTTCTATCAACAAATCAATGTATTGGCCTTCCCAAAACCAAAATGGGCATCCATCGTCCTACACAAAACATTGAGCAAGCTGGAAGTGAGCTACCACAATTGAACTAAAGAATGAGCTATGGAACGAGGTACCGCAAGTGCATGTACCCCGTCATTTTCGCATTTGTAGAACACCCATCCGGGGTGATTCGGCGTGCCCGAAGTGAGTCGTAGCACTTTGCGCGGGCAGTCGTCGCACTCTATGAGCGGCATCGGCGGGCCACAAAGACGCTGCGCGAGCGCCGAGCCCGGTGGACGGCCGGACAAGTCCATGCCCGCAAACCTTCGGCGGCGGCGGGCGGACGAACCCGTGCCTGCATGCGGCGATGCGCCCTTGCCTGGGTTGCGGGAGAGGCTCCCCGACTACTCCATCGCCTGGGGCAGCAACTGGCGGCCGGAAAAAGGCAAATCCGACGGCCCGCGATGAAATGCCGCAGATCTGCAAATCCGGCGGCCCACCGACGCAGGGGGGAGGGAGGGAAGGCCTCGTGCGTGTGACGGCCTTCCGGCGTGCTCCTGCCGGCTGCTGTAGCCGGAATCTTGGGCGGCGGCCGGCGGCGGCGCGCGAGGGAAGAAGAGAGGTGGTTGGTGGGAGAAAGCGCGGGATGAAATGTCCCCCACCAACCGCTTCCGCTTATATGCAGGCACCGCAGCCGCGAGGGGGAAACCCGTGTTTTCCCGGGTAGGGGTTGGGATTTTGCCGCGCCCCCTAAAAATTTTTGCGGGCCTGGGCGAAATGCAGGGTCTGATCGGGCTGATTTTTCTGCCCCGACCTGCATTTTGGCAGTTATTTTACGGGTCGGGGCGGGATGCGGGGTCTGCTAGAATTGCTCTAACGTGGGAGTGCTCTCAGGCCGCCATGTGCCCCGCCCAACTCTGCCAGGTGTCACATGCTGGCTGCACCCCTAGGAGCATTTTTTTGTTTCCGCGCGTGCTTTTGAGTATAATCATTTTTTGTTTTATTGTCTCTTCGGTTTTGGAGAATTATTCTAAAGTAGTGCTTTTTTAAGAAGCACAATTGTGCCCCTAAAAGAGAAAAAGCACAATCTATATTTTCACAAGATGCATAGTTGTGTTTCCGAGAGAAAGCATAGCATGTGCTTCCTGAAAAAGGGAGAAGCACAGGCGCACAGCCTTAGCTTCGCGAAAAGAAAAAAAAGTTCAACCGGCTCCCCCCCTCCCTCCTCCCCAAAAAAAACTAGGAAAAGCATTAAAGAGGGAAAAATTATCTGTGCTTAAAAAAAGTAAAAAAAACACAACTGTGCTTCTAGGTTTTTTGTTTTTTCTTCCAGTTTTTGGTTTCTTGTTGCCAGGTTTTTTCGGTATTTCATTTCATTTTTTTACTTTGATTTTTGATTTTTTCTTGATTTTTTTAAAACCTATTAACATAGCATCTAGTTTTGAAGATCTCAACATGAGACATTCAAAGATGAAAACGGTTTGAGATTTGGATGCACGACTTAAGAGTTAAACCGTTTTGAAAATACGAATCCGTGAAAAAAAGGAAAAATCTTAGGTTGCGACAAATGACACACATGCAATGCGCCAGTTGTCAGCATCAAAGAAGACAGTGTGTGACCTTTGCACAGGGTGCCCCTTAGTTAATGATTTCGTGAAAATGGATTCAGTAATATGGAGCTCCCCGGGCCTTCTTCGGTAACTCTTGAGCTGTTAGTTCCTCCGCTCTACAGAGTTGACAAGGAGAAGCTGGCGGAATTCGCTATTCGTCGCGTGTTATGCCAGATTGCTGTTCTTTGGCACACGGGAACGACGAGAGATCATCATATGGGCCGGCCCATTTTAAGTTATTGTACGTTCAATAGAATCCAAATTTTGGAAACTTCCTACAAGATTCCTGAACCGTCTTTTAGGTGGTTATTCTGGATTTCTTCTTTTATTTAATTTTTTTATTGTTTCCTTTAAAAATAGAAAAGTTTGCAAATTTCAGAAAAATCATAATCCATACAATTTCATGAATTTATAAAAAATGTGTGGAAGTTTGAACATGGTCAGGTTTTTTAAAAAATCTATTTTTTCATATTTTTAACAAAATATTCACAAAATTGAAAAAAATGTTATCTTTAAAAATATTTGTGTTAAAAAATATTCTTAAGGTGTTCAATTTTTTTCAAGTTGTTCATTCTTTTAAAGTAAAAAAATATTTGCTACAGTTCCTCGGCCTGGTTCGCCGCAAACCCGATTCAATTACTACAGTACTTCTGCATGTTTCGCTACATTGCTCGATAATGCCCTCTTGCATCACTCGTGCGCCAGTGGGCTGGCCTAGTCAGGCCGCCTGTGCATTTCCCCGATAGTTTGCTGCAATAAGTGGAAAATAGGAGCTCCTGAAATTGGGTGCCTTTGTAGTGCAAATTTGAAGGACTTGGGAAAGCTGGCTTTTTGTAGACTCGTGAAAATGGAAAGGATGAAGTTGGGGTTAACTACATTGGATTGCCACCCTAAGTGTTTTCAGCGTGCCAGTATGATTTTTCTATCCCAAACACGCACACTCTCGTCGATAACCCCTCCCCCACAATAGTCGCTCTTCCCCGGTCATTCCCCATGGCTAAATGCCTAGTTGCCACTATGTTGAGACACCATCCTCAGTCACTCAAAACACCGTGCCAACCTCGAGCACACGTCCATGCTATCTGTTGTGAAGCCCACCATCCATAGCGCCCCTACTTCATGCTCCTCTCAATGCTCTATTGTCATTGCCATTGATGTTGGTTAGCACATGGTTAAGCTCCTTCGGCCGGTCCCACATGGAACTCGGATTTTTCTAGTGTGTATAAGCATCTAATACGCCGACCGTAAGGTAAACTCCCCCGATTTCTTCATGCCCAGAAATTCTCTATGTTCATCGTTGGCACAGGGATTCGACGAAAAATGCCCACATCTGTTGGTATAAAGTGTTCATTAATAAGGTATTCATCCCATGATCAGTTCACCATCTCTCGCTTGTCATCCCATGGTGCAACAAGACGCTGCATACAAGGCGACTTTGTTCTGCATGTCAAACTTTGACTTGTAATTTTGATCAAGAAAAAATATGGGTTGTATGTCACAAAAAATATGTTATCGAAAATTTCTTTCAAATTGTTATCCAAAATGGAATACTTTTTTTTGGCATATAATCATATTTTCGGTTAAAATAACGGCAAAGTTAGACATAAAAATATATGAAGTGGCCTTGTATTAGTAAATGGAGTGAGTACCTAATTATCTTTCAAAGTATGTGTGCCTTGACCATTTGCCCATTCTCTGAATTAAAGCCTACTTTAGCGCATATCTTCCTTCTAATATCGATCTACATATCTGTGATGGCCGAGACCCCATTCGAGCATCCGAAAGTTAGCATTTGTAAGTATATTGCCTTGTGGATTTGAGCACTTCAAGCATTTGAAAGGGTCGAGATGGACCTAGGGGGTGAATTGGTGTATTTACAATTTTCTTTATTATTAGCAAGTTTAGACAAGTGTGATTTATAAAGTTGGCCTAAATAATTGCTGTGGTGAGATAACAAGTGTACAAAATGTGTTCACAAATATAGGACTTAAGCTAGCATAATAGGATAAGACGAGTCCATGGTCAAGAGATCAAACTAAACCATGTGCAACAAGTTAGGATTAGAGATAATCGAAACTCCGGAGATGAGGATGCATCCCGATGCTCACATCCTTAGAGGGAAGCTAGTCACCATCGAAGGAGTGGGTGTTACCAGAAGGCACAACAACACCACGAAGGCTCACCCTATTCTCCTTAAGATATCACAACGACGATTCTTAACAACTTGTGGTAGACCTTGAGGCGACCTCCAAACCATACAAACTTTCAGGGGGTAAATCACACGTTGGTTCCTCACTTACGGCATCATATACATGAAGGAGTCTCCAACCTACAAGAGTAACAAATGCTCAGTAAAATCAAAGTGGAACTTAATTTCCTTTGATGAAAATATAGATCAACATCTCCTCTATCTTTTCCCTCAAAGGTGTTATGTGTTTTGATGGACGGAAGTGGATAATTTGGGTGTTTCTAGCTTTTAAGAAATGGAGCAAGAGAGGAATAGCTCGGAAGTCAATGGAAGGATACCTCTTGTAGAAGATGTACTAGGCTTACATAGTCCTATTTCCACCCATTGGAAGGCGTCAGACACCTTTCAAAAGTAGCTCCGGAAGTTTTGGAGTAACACTCCGGACAATCCAAATTCCAGAGTTAAACAGGAAGCCAATAGAATTCCTGATCAATTCTAGAACCTACTCCAGAGCTGATGTCGGATTCCGGATGCTCTGGAGTGAAATTCTGGCTAGTGTATGCGTGTCTCATTTGAAGTGTTTCGCGGATCTTTCTTTGGCTATGATGGTGGCACAAGATATAGGTCATGGGTTGTGTATATTTTTCTGTATTTAAGAAATGCATCATAGGAAAATTGAGTTCCATCATTACTTCATTGGCCACTCCTCTTAATATCTTGATGTTCCTATACTTAATAAAACTTAAAACACTTGTGAATGCTTGAGTATACTGCAATCTTTCCTTTTTGATAATCAGGGGTCAACAAACACCTTTGCTTCAACCTCTTCGACTAATCCACCTTCTAAGTACTTAGCGCACAAGATTAGTCTTCAATTAATACTGTCATTATCACTAAAACCCACTTTGGAACAGAATTGCACTTTTAGTCTCCCCCTTTTTGTTGTATGATGACAATATGAATTGAGTATATAAACGAATAGAATTGAAACATGAGGTTGTCTAGGATAGCTAGAAGGACTCCTAGATATGTGCATAAACACATGATATGCTAGTTGAAGCATTTTGCACATATCTAGAGAAGAGCCCCCCTACCCCAATCCTAGAGCAAAGTGGGGTGTAGAAATGAGTAGGGAAAATATACCGATAATTTTGCATTGCAAGGAGTAGCTATGTGTACACATTGTAAGACATTAGATATTTCTGCTAATGAAGTCTCACAACATGAATAAAAGTTGTGTGGCATGGTATAGTCATCAACAACCAAACAAAAATAACCATGGATAGAACAATGATATTAGATAAGCTCAGTTGGAAACATTTGATGGAAATATGCCCTAGAGGCAATAATAAAATGGTCATTATTATATTTCCTTAATCATGATAAAGGTTTATTATTCATGCTAGAATTATATTGACCGGAAACTTAAATACATGTGTGGATACATAAACAAATACCATGTCCCTAGTGAGCCTCTACTAGACTAGCTCATTGATCAAAGATGGTTAAGGTTTCCTAACCATAGACATGAGTTGTCATTTTATAACGGGATCACATCATTAGGAGAATGATGCGATGGACAATACCCATCTGTTAGCTTAGCATATATGATCGTTCAGTTTATTGCTACTGCTTTCTTAATGTCAAATACATGTTCCTTCGACCATGAGATCATGCAACTCCCGGATACCGGAGGAATACATTGTGTGCTATCAAACGTCACAACGTAACTGGGTGAACTACATGTATCTCCGAAGGTGTCTGTTGAGTTGGAGTGAATCGAGTTTGGGATTTGTCACTCCGTGTATCGGAGAGGTATCTCTGGGCCCTCTCGGTAATACACATCACAAGAAGCTTGCAAGCAAAGTGACTAAGGAGTTAGTTGCAAGATGATGTATTACTGAACGAGTAAAGAGACTTGCCAGTAGCGAGATGGAACTAGGTATAGAGATACCGAGGATCGAATCTCGGGCAAGTAACATACTAACAGACAAAGGAAATTACGTATGTTTTCATAAATGTTCAACCGATAAAAGATCTTTGTAGAATATGTAGGAAACAATATGGGCATCCAGGTCCCGCTATTGGTTATTGACCGGTCTCGGTCATGACTACATAATTCCTAAACCCGTAGGGTCGCACGCTTAACGTTTGACGCTAGAGTAGTATTGGGATATTTGATGAGTGGTAACCAAATGTTATTCGGAGTCCCGGATGAGATCTCGGACGTCACGAGGAGTCAAGGAATGGTTGAGAGGTAAATATTTATATATGGGAAGTCATATTTGGGTTCCGGAAAAAGGTGTAGTTTTTTCGGTATTGTACCGGGAAGCTTCCAGAAGGTTTCGGAGGATTCCGGAGGGGTCCGAAAGTCCACAAGTGGGTTCACCACGACCCAAGGGCTAGCATGGGCTGTGGGGAGATGCCCTGGCCTTATTGGGCTAGGCGCACCAAGACCTCAAAAGCCCATGTGGCTAGGGAAGGCAAAAAAAGGAAGGAGTCCTAGTAGGAATAGGATTGGACTTGGAGTCCAAGTCCTCTCCCCCTTAGCTGCGCCCTAGGGCTTAGAGGGGTCATTTCCCATGTCCCTCCACCTATATATAGAGGGGAGGGGCGCCCCAAGAGGACACACCAAGCCCTTGGCCCTCCTCTCTGTCTCGTTACTCCGTAGTTCCACCGCCTCATCCCGGCGACGCTTAGCGAAGCGCTGTCAGTGCTCCACCACCATCACCACCACGCCGTCGTGTTGGTTGTGATCCCATCTAATTCTCCATCCTTTCTTGCTGGATCAAGGAGGAGATGTCATCGAGCTGCATGTCTGCTAAACTCGGAGGTGTCGTCCGTTCGGCACTAGATCGGTTGGATCGTGATCGGATCGTGAAAAGTACGACTACATCAACCGCGTGATAAACGCTTCCGCTTAGCGATCTACAAGGGTATGTAGATGCTCCCCCCTCTCGTAGCTATGCATCTCCATGGTAAATCTTGTGTGTGCATAGAATTTTTTTTGTTTTCCATGCAACGTTCTCCAACAACATTGTATATCATAAGTGTATCAAAATATGTTTTGATCCCACTAAGATAAAAGTACTAGAGCATTCGAACCAATGCTCGCACACACGAATATAAGTGCATATATTACAAACCACTAAAGTTTGGAGCAAGCCGACCAAATAAAACACCAACCAAAATATCCAAGGCTTGCACATAAGAGCATCTCCAATCGATGACGCAAATTTGGAGATGTAAAACAGGAGATGTAAAAATTTACATATCCAAAAAGTGCATTTTACATCTCCAAAAAGAGGCAACTCCAATAGATGATGTAAATTGGTTGTGTAAAAGTGCAACTCCAATAGATTATGCGAATGGAGATGTAAAACTAGTCGGCATGAGCGCCGGCGACCGAACGCCGAGAGCCGGGAGGAGCGCCACTGGACCGAGCGACGATAGCAGGTGAGCCGGTTGCCGAGCGACGAGGGCCAGGAGGTCGAATGCGGTGGCGGGAGCTCGAATGGTTGGCGCCACGGTTGTGAATTGAGCGGCGAATTGGTCATGGCGGGACGACGGGGCAACGACTGTGCGGCCTGAGAAGGTCTAGTCTGGCGGCGGAAAAGCAGCAGTGACGTGACAGTGGGTGTGTGCTCGAGTCCG
>NC_041392.1:254157297-254180330 GCF_002162155.2 Triticum dicoccoides | reverse complement strand
GGGGGGGGAGGGGGAGCTCAAATCATACGATGGCGGGGAAGCGGCCACTTCAGACGATTTGTAGGTGGGCGGCGGCACAACGACAGTGAAACCGGAGGCGGGGGCGGTGGAGCGGCTCGATCTGGCAGCAGAGTGGTAGCCGCGACAACGACCAGACGGGGTTGGGATTGGGGATAGTGGTCGCGCCAACGAAGGCCGCGACAGGGTGGGCAGCTGCAGCCAAGGAGGAGGTAGGATCGTCAGAGTCCGCCATGGCCTAGTCGGCGGGCGGAAGGAAAATGAAAGCGCATGGGCAGTTGGCGCGCGGCCGCCAGTTTTACATCTCATGTAGGCGGGGATGCATATTTGCATCTCGAGGTGTTGCATTTTACATATCTGGAAGATGAAGATTTTTTTACATCTACATCATCTGTTGGAAAGGGTTTTTTGGCTTCAGAGATGCAAAAATTAGTTATTTTTGCATCTACATCGTCTATTGAAGATGCTCTAAGCATAATAGGATAATAAAGGACCTAAGATATACTCAATTCACCTCCCCCTTTGGCGGGATAATGGAGGAGAGCTAACGTACAGCCCGTCACTCCTCATCCTCCTCAAAGCCATCATCACTATTTTGCTGAGGGTCATCCTCGTAGAACTCATCAGAACCGGCAGGAATCTTGTCATCATCCTCATCAGGCTTGTTTGCCTTGTCATCCTTGGTGAATTGGTCGTCGATTTTCTCAAGCTTCCTGCTCTCATGCTCGGATCCATATGGGATGTTCTCACCATTTTTGCCAAGTTCCACATTCACAAGGCTAAGAGCATGCTTGGAGTGAGCACTAGATTTGTGCATACGACGATGTATAGCACAAAGGCAGCTGACAATTGTCTTCCGTGCCCAGCATGAAAAGCTCTTCTTGTCAGGAGTAGTGTATACAACAGAGTGTGAAAATAAGGAAGCGTGTTTTACCTACCGTAGTAGGCCATTGGTTTCATGTTATATAGGATCAGCAAGCCCTGATCGAGGCGTATAAAAGATATCGTTACAGACTTGGGTTACAAGAATATAAAGAGATAACAACGAATCTAAACAACTCTAGGCAGGATTCAGTTTTGGTTTTATCTCAACCAAACCGAGTACAACCAGAATATCTAGAACTCTCTAGACTATTCCTAACAGCCCCTCTCAATCACACCTTGGTCAAGGTGAGATTGCGCCAAAAGTTCTCCAAGTCTCTCTGAGGCAATGCCTTTGTAAAACCATCTGCAACTTGATCGTTAGAAGAAACAAACCTTATATCAAGTAGTTTATTAGTCACCCTTTCGCTGACAAAATGATAGTCGATTTTAACATGCTTAGTTCGAGCATGAAACACATGATTAGCTGACAAGTAGGTTGCACCAAGATTATCACACCAAAGAGAGGGAACTTCTCTTATAGGAACTTTAAGTTCCTTAAGAAGAGATTGCAACCAGATAAGTTCTGCAGTAGCATTGGCCATAGACTTGTATTATGCCTCTGTACTTGATCTTGATATAGTGGGTTGTTTTCTTGCACTCCAAGATATAAGATATGAACCAAAATACACCGCAAAACCACCTGTTGACCTTCTGTCATCAATATCACCTGCCCAATCTGCATATGAGAATGCACTCAATAAGGTAGAAGATGACTTCCTATATGCTAAACCTGAGTTTATTGTGTGCTTGACATATCTAAGAGTTCTTTTAGCTGCAGTCCAGTGAACTGTGGTTGGTGCATGCAAATACTGACATATTTTGTTTACTAAGAAGGAAATATCTTGCCTTGTAAGAGTCAAATACTGTAATGCACCAACAATACTTCTATACCTCGTACCATCTTCTGGTCCAAGTGGTTCTCCATCATAAGCTGACAATTTTTCAGTACTAGACAAGGGTGTAGGTGTTGCCTTACAGTCTTTCATACCTACTTTAGTTAGAAGATTCAAAGCATATTTCTCTTGTGTTAGCACAATACCATCATTGATTTTCTTTACCTCTATTCCAAGAAAGAAGTGTAGATCTCCTAAATCCTTTAATGCAAAAGTTGAACTCAAATCCTTCAACATTGCTGACACTGCTTCCTGAGAGGAACTTGTCACAATAATATCATCAACATAAATGAGAACAAATATTGTCACTCTGTAGTTATTGAACATAAAGAGTGAAGTGTCAGCCTTTGAAGGAATGAAACCAAGTTGTTAAAGTTTTGAACTTAGTCAAGAATACCATGCCCTTGGGGCTTGCTTAAGCCCGTAAAGGGCCTTGTACAGCTTGCACACATGAAAGGGTGAGTTCTTGTCCTCATATCCTCGTGGTTGCATCATATAGACCTCTTCTTCCAGAACACCATGAAGAAACGCGTTCTGCACATCTAGATGTCTCAAGTTCCATCCCCTGGATACGGCAATAGAAAGAACAAGCCTGATAGTAGCAGCTTTAACAACTGGACTAAAGGTATCCTCATAATCTATACAGTACCGTTGTTTAAATCCTTTGGCTACTAATCTAGCTTTATATCTATCTATGCTACCATCAGATTTATTTTTAATTCTATAGACCCACTTACAATCTATAATATTTTTACCACTTCTTGGAGGAACAGGATGCCATGTCTTGTTTTTTTGAAGTGCTAGAAATTCCTCATCCATTGCTTTTATCCATCTTGAATCATCCAATGCTTCTTGGACACTTTGTGGCTCACCTGTTGAACAAAACAAACCATATTTTATTTTATAATTTTTTTTTCATACTGAACAGTACCATCTAAGGGAATCAGTGTTTCATGATTCCTGACTAAAGTCGTGTACTTCCTCGCACATGTGTCTGCACAATCTGGGAATCAGCCTCCTCCACAGAAGATCCGGGCGCTCGCACGTTGTAGGATCAAAAGTATGTCTAGAGGGGGGTGATTAAACTACTTGACCAAATAAAAATCTATCCTTTTCCCAATTTTACTCTTTGGCAGATTTTAGCTATCTTAGCACAAGTCAAGCAATCTTAACACAATTCAATCAAGCATGCAAAGAGTCTATGAGCAGCGGAAAATAAAGCATGCAACTTGCAAGAATGTAAAGGGAAGGGTTTGGAGAATTCAAACGCAATTGGAGACACGAATGTTTTTGTCATGGTTCCGATAGGTGGTGCTATCGTACATCCACGTTGATGGAGACTTCAACCCACGAAGGGTAACGGTTGCATGAGTCCACAGAGGGATCCACCCACGAAGGGTCCACGAAGAAGCAACCTTGTCTATCCCATCATGGCCATCGCCCACGAAGGACTTGCCTCACTAGCGGTAGATCTTCACGAAGTAGGCGATCTCCTTGCCCTTACAAACTCCTTGGTTCAACTCCACAATCTTTGCCGGAGGCTCCCAAGTGACACCTAGCCAATCTAGGAGACACCACTCTCCAAGAAGTAACAAATGGTGTGTTGATGATGAACTCCTTGCTTTTGTGCTTCAAATGATAGTCTCCCCAACACTCAACTCTCTCTCATAGGATATGGATTTGGTGGAAAAAATATTTGAGTGGGAAGCAACTTGGGAAGGCTAGAGATCAAGATTCATATGGTGGGAATGGAATATCTTGGCCTCAACACATGTGTAGGTGGTTCTTTCTCAGAAAATGTGTATTGGAAGTGTAGGTATGTTCTGATGGCTCTCTACACGAATCAAGAGTGGGTGGAGGGGTATATATAGCCTCCATACAAAAAATTAACCGTTGCACACAATTTACCAATCTCGGTGAGACCGAATGGAGAAACTCGGTCAGACCGATTCAGCAAACCTAGTGACCGTTAGGATTTTCGGTGGGACTGAGATGCAACTCGGTAGGACCGATATGATTATGGTTAGGGCATAACGTAATCTCGGTGTGACCGATTACACAAACTCGGTGGGACCGATTTTGGTAATAAGCTAACCAGAGAGTTGGTCAGGTAAACTCGGTGGGACTGATTGCTCATTTCGGTGGGATCGAAATGTTACAAAAGAGAAACAGAGAGTTTACATTGCAATCTCAGTGGGACCGATCACTCATCTCGGTAGGACTGAAACGTTATGAAGGGAAACAGAGAGATTACAACCCCATCTCGGTGTGACCGAGATCCCTATCGGTGAGACCGATTTGCCTAGGGTTTGTGGCAGTGGCTATGACATTTGAAACTCGGTGGCGCCGGATAGAGAGAATCGGTGGGGCCGAGTTTGAATTTTGGTGTAGGTCATATGTGGATGTGGGAAGGTAGTTGAGTGTTTTGGAGCATATCACTAAGCACTATGAAGCAAGAACCTCATTAAACAACACCTCATCCCTCCTTGATAGTATTGGCTTTTCCTATAGACTCAATGTGATCTTGGATCACTAAAATATAAAATGTAGAGTCTTGAGCTTTGAGCTTGAGCCAATCTTTTTGTCCTTCATATTTTGAGGGGCCCACTTTCCTCATCCATGCCATGCCATTCATTGAGCTTTTCCTGAAATATTAATCTTGGAATAGCATTAGATCAATGAGGTATATGTTGTTAGGAATTACCAAAACCACCTAGGGATAGTTGCACTTTCAATCTCCCCCTTTTTGGTAATTGATGACAACATATAGATCAAAGCTTCGACAAATGATAATAAGAGTGAAAAACATTGTCGCTTTGAGAAGTATGTGAAAAGCAAGAGCTCCCCCTAAATTTGTGCATAGTTTTATGATTTCCTTTGGACTGCAAATGTACAGAGAATTAGGCTCATGGGTTACTCTTCCATGTCACATACATCTTGGTGGGGCGCTCAAAATGATAATAATTAAATACATGTACTCATCACCAAGCAAAATGAATGATCATATAGGGATAAAATGATAATGTCATCCAACAAGCATTAAAGTAGCATATGATCAAACACATGCTCATCCAAGTATCACATAGACAAAAGGTATCTCAAACAAGCAAAGCAAATAAAGTTCAACCACCAAAGCAAGAGAGAATAAAAAGCAACGCTCTCTCTCGAAGCCTTTGATCTATACATTTTTCTCCCCCTTTGGCAACAAGTTACCAAAAAGTTCCTAGCAAATGCATAGCACTAAATCGTCTCTCAGGCTTGGTCTTCAGGTGGTGGTGTTCGGATAACTCCAAGAACAAAGGCTTCAGTCGAAGTAGATGGAGCTGATGGAGTAAGTGCTGGAGCTGGTGGCACTGAAGCTGTAGCTGGTGCAGATGAAGTGGCTCTGGTGTCTGGAACAGGTACTGTAGCAGACCTCTAAGCTCTAGGCACTCTGGCAAATGCATCAGTGGTTGTCTTGCCCTTCCTCTCCTGCATATCATCCTGAAGTTTCTCCACAACAGACTGGATCTCAGTTACCTTCACATCCAAATCATAGAACTTTTGCTCCACGATCCTCTCCAAGCTCTCCTGGTTTTGAGTCAGGGTGGCCAGTCCCTTCTCAATCCTCAGAGTGGAGGCAATCAAGTAGCCAAGCTGATCTTGCTTGCTCTTCAGAAGATACTGAGATGCTTCTTCAGTAGTTGGCATCCTAGCAGCCTTTTCAGCCTTTGCCTTCTCCTTCTTGGCTTGTGCGTGCACAGAAGATGGTTCATTTTCATCCATCACCACTTGGTTATCCTCAAAGTCTGGATAGATAGGCATGCGCTCCTTGTCCAGCAGATATGTGCCAGTGCCCATCTTGGAGTTGATCAGCTCCTGGATCTGTGGGGCATACCCACAACTCCTCTTTTGATCTGCAGCTGTCCTCTTGATAGTTTCAACTATAAGGCTCATGACTTTGAACTTCTGTGGGACATCAAAGATATGAAGAAAGTTTATTGCATGGCCTCTGATCATCTTGTGATCACCTGACTTTGGCAAGAGAGTGTGCCTGAGGATCCAGTTGATAGTAGGCAAGCCTGACATAAGGTAATGTACAGATCCAAACTTATGTGTCTCAAGAGCAGCATCTGTGATCTCCTTGTACATGTGTGCCATGGAGTTGTGATCCTTCTTCTTGTTGGCATAGACATCCAAGTCATCTTCACTCTCTTTCGGAGCATTGATCAACTTCGTCCATTCAGCAACTGTGGACTGGTACCTAGTACCTTCAGACATCCAGACAATTCTTCCATCTGGGTAGAAGTGAGCTGTGGAGTAGAACTGCATGATAAGCTCATCATTCCATTTTGTGAGCTTCTGAGCCACAAACTCATCGACTCCACACGCCTTGAAACTGTCATACACACGTGGATAATGTTCATCATTCTCCCTGATGTACTCCCAGTCGACCCATCTCATGCCACACACTATGGGCTTTTTGTCAAGCAAGACTGTCTCATAGAAGTCCTGTTGTTCCTTTGTATGGAACCTGTAGTCCACAACAGTCCTTCTCCTGGTGGCATATGGATCAGACTCTCTCCATGGCCTTAGACCTGAGTCCTTCCTTATCTTCATGTTCTCAGCTACTGGATGAGCATCATTGTGATCTGGAATTTTTGGCTTCAGCTTCCTCAATACATGTGACTCATCATCTTCTTCTTCCATTTCAGCTTCAGGCACTGGGGCCTTGCTCTTCTCCTCAGCAGGGATGTTCCTGGTGCTCCTCTTTGGTTTTGGCTTTGGAGCTGGAGCTGCAGCCTTTGGAGCAGTCTTAGACTTAGATGGAATAGCCCCTGCCCTGATGGCATCACCCATAAGCTTCTGAGCTTTGGGTGCTGGTGCAACATCTTCTGCCTCTTCCTCTTCAGAATCTCTCATGATTGAGGATCTCCCAAGCACTCTGGCAGTGGTCTTCTTGACCCTCTCTTTCCTCTTCTTCTTTGCCACAACCTGCTCTTTGGGTGCAAATCCCAAAGTCTCTTGAGTAGATGCTCTGGCCTTAGACATTAGAATTCTCTTGGCAGGAACCTTTTGCTTCATGCCTGGCTTGGTGGCAGCAGCTGTGCCATATTCCTTCTTTAGGACTTTTCTCTTTGAGGTGGTTTCTTCTTCCTTAGCCACATAGTCCTCATCCTCTGACTCTGAAGTTCTTTTCTTGCTGGCCCTGGTGGCAGCTTTGGTAAGTTGCTTGGGGTGCTCCTGCTGCCATCATCTGAGCTGCTAGAGGGACTAGTGCCCTCACTCAAGTGAACCTGCTCCTCTGACTTGTTCTGGCTATCACTCTGATCAGACATATTGCAAACACTGACAACAGACCCTGTGAATAGATATAGATGGGATAGAGTGGATAAGCATCACAAAATGCAGAGGTTTTTGTAAAAGAATGAGTCAAAAACTTAGTTTTAGTTTTCCATAGAAAGCATTTTGGATCAACCGATCTGTAAACTCGGTGATACCGAAGCAGCTGTTGGAACCTAAACTAGTGAACTCGGTCAGACCGAGTCATAGTTTGGTGGCACCGAGACCGCTAGGGTTTCACAAAGTCCTGAACTCGGTCACACCGATTTGCAATTCTCGGTCAGACCGAGAATCACATGTGCAATGGCTTGAGCCGAATTGGTGGTACCGAGTTCCACAACTCGATGGGTCCGAGATGGTTTCGGCGGAAACCTAACACTAAATTTTCAATTCACGACTAAACTACGGAGTGTTTTGACTGGATAAGAATGATCTCAATCATGGCAAGATACATGGCAAACACAATGTGCTAGGAATCAGATAGGGATAGCATAGTGATCGAGTTCATACCCTAGTTCAACGATGAACTCGCTACGGCGGCAACGGCGGGGATGATTCCCGTTGACGGTGGCGGAGACCAGCGACAGGAGGCGGCTGGCGACGAGGAGGACGATCCGGACACCCTGGAGGCAGAGCGGGCTAAGCGCGGGTCGAGGAGGTTCGGAAAGTTTTCCAAAATTTGACCCGTGGATATATATAGCCCGACCCTGTCGGTGTGACCGAGTGGAACAACTCGGTGGCACCGAGATTCATAACTGCAAGCAGTTACTGAAACTCGGTGTGACCGAAAAGTTCGAATCGGTTGCACCGAGGTTCAAAACCTAGATCGACTTAGAGATCTCGGTATGACCGAAATGGGTGAATCGGTCAGACCGAAACGCACAAAGAAGTTTTGGAAGTTTAAGTCTATGACGAATGGGGGACTCCGAGTGCTCCTCACACAGAGTGGTTAGAATCTGACTTGATCAAATTTTGTGATGCAGCATGAATAGAGTTTGAGACGAGAAAAGCATAGATAGCTAGAGAAGGTTCTTAGGCATTCTTGTCCATCCACTTGGCCAAAAGAAAAGGAAACCAATCAATCAAAACAACAAGTGGATGTCCTCGAATGAGTAAATTATGCAACCAACATGCTCACACAATAAAATGGCAAATGCAATATGTGGCAAAGCATGCACAAACAATTCTAGCATCTATCAAGCAATTGGCGATGACTAGGTCATCTATATATGAGTATATTGACTTAGGAGTCAAATGAGAACATTTGATCATAGGCCATACTCATCGTTTAAGCACAAGTGGGGTTACCACTTTTACATAAAGCGTTGTTGTGTTCACACCATTAGAGTTGCTTTAACTCAATTGTTAGAGTAAAGCTCCCCCTAGATGTGAGATCCCCCCTAAGAGGGATGAACTAACCTTGGGTTTTGTCGATGATGACTTCATGTAGGTGTTGAAGATGTGGATGCTCTATGTTGATGTAGATCATTTGGAGGTATCCTTTGGAGTGAGTTGCACTTTCAATACCTACACGGGTTAGTCCCACAAGGAACAAACAAGGGTATCCATAGACATAGAGTGATGCACACAAGATGATGTCTATGAAATCTTTAGGTTACCTTGTCCCTTGTCTTACCAACAAGAGGGTTTGTGACTCCTTGAACTAGTGCAAGATGTGGAAGTTGATTGCACTTGTTCTTGCCAAAATGATAAGAGTGAAGTATATTGGCGGAGTCACCTTCAAGAGCTCTCTAGTCATTCTTCTTCGGGATCCACACCATCTTGGTGGGAATCCTAGGAGTTGTAGTTGTACTTGATGAAGTGGAAGATGTAGTCTTGGGAACCCACTTGACCAAGGCCTTAGGAGCTTCTTCAAATGCATCAATTTCCTCTTGAAGCTTGTCCTTGCATTTTTGCTTATGGTCTTGTGGTGAAAGATCATCTTGAGCTTGTGTCCCTTTGGATGAAGTAGGATCATACTTCTCTTGTTGAGGAACAAACTTCGTCTTGGGGTATTGATCTTCTTCCCACTCAACTCCATTGGCATTGAACTTTCGTTCAAAACCAATACATTGATTCTTCCGGTGCCTTCCTTGCTTGCATACAATTTCCTCGAATTGCTTACTCCCGGCAAGGCTCTTGTAAACACCTTTCTCTATAATTCCCTTCAATAAGCTATTTTCTTGCTCAAGTGTAACTTGGCTAAGAGAATCATTAGTGGAATCAAGAGAACTACTAGAAGCAACAACATTGGATTTAGCATGATTATTGTTACTACTAGAGGAAGAATCTTTCTTATTCTTGTTACTAGACTTGACTTGAGGCATGTAAGTGGATAAGAGTAAACGCTTGGCAATGTAAGAAGAACTTTTCTTGCGAAGATCATCATTGATTGCCTTTAAGAACTCATGCTCTTGCTCAAGGTTAAGCTTTTCAAAATGTAATTTCTCATGAGTCCTTAAAAGTTCTCGATGATCTCCTAATATAGTTTCATGAGCTAACTTAAGAGTGTTTAGTTCTTTAGTTAGAGATTCAATCTTCTCCTTATCATTGTCATTCGTTTCATCATAGTATTCATCACTATAGTTGTCAACAAGTAACTCATCATCACCTAACAAGTCATCTTCATCACTATTGAAATCAACATACTCGGGGTGTGATACCTTTGGACCTTTGGCCATGAAGCATCTTCCAATTCCTTCATTTGGTGAATCAAATATGTCATAGGAGTTGGTTGACACAAGTGCTAGTTCGACAACACCTTAATCTTGAGTATATTCGGAGTCGGGATGATAGCTTCTCTCGGAGTCATTGTCGGAGTCGGAGCCGGATACCCATTGACCAACATGAGCTTGATGTCTTCGTTTTGTGTAGCTCCTTGATGACTTGTCCTTCCTTTCCAAATCCTTGCTTCTTCGAGGGTGTCTTCGTTCATATCGATCATCCCTACTCCTTCTATCCCTTGATGGTGATTCTTCTCTTTTACTTCTTATTTTGGGAGAATCCTCTCTTCTCTTGTGGGGAGCCATACACTCATTGGAGTAGTGTCCGGGTCTTCCACAATTGTAGCAGTTTCGCTCTCGACTAGAAGATCTTTTGTCATTATAGGACCTTGACTTGGAACTTCTCTCCTTACTTCTACTCTTGTAGAACTTGTTGAAGTTCTTCACCATTAGGCTCAATTCTTCATTGAAGGTTTGTTTCTCACTTGATGATGTGGGAGCTTCACATGAGGCTTTGTAAGCACCACTTGACTTGTTATGGAGCTCCTCCTTATCCTTGAGTGACATCTCATGAGCAACAATTCTTCCAATCACTTCCGTTGGCTTGAGATCTATGTAATTGGGCATCATTTGGATCAATGTGCATACGGTATCGTATTTTCCATCCAAGGCTCTTAGGATCTTCTTGATGATGAATTTGTCGGTCATCTCTTCACTTCCTAAGCCGGCAATCTCATTTGTGATAAGAGCAAGCCTAGAGTACATTTCAGCGACACCTTCACCATCCTTCATTTTGAACTTGTCAAGTTGACTTTGAAGCACATCCAACTTGGATTCCTTGACGGAGTCGGTACCTTCATGCATGTCAATCAAAGTATCCCAAATTTCCTTTGCATTCTCAAGACGGCTGATTTTGTTGAATTCTTCGGGGCATAATCCGTTGAAGAGGATATCACAAGCTTGAGCATTGTACTGTAGCATCTTCAACTCATCCGCGGTAGCTTCACGATTCGGTTCTCTCCCATCAAAGAATTCACCTTGCAAGCCAACACACACACAATAGCCCAAACGGCGGGGTTATGTCCAAGAATATGCATTTTCATCTTATGCTTCCAACTAGCAAAATTAGTACCATCAAAGTAAGGACCTCTACGGTGATAATTTCCCTCGCTAGACGCCATACTCTCCTAGGTTGTGAAACCAAGGCTATGACCACCAAAAGCTATGGAAATCAAAGCAAATGGAGACCAAAGCTCTGATACCACTTGTAGGATCGAAAGTATGTCTAGAGGGGGGGGGGGTGATTAGACTACTTGACCAAATAAAAATCTATCCTTTTCCCAATTTTAGTCTTTGGCAGATTTTAGCTATCTTAGCACAATTCAAGCAATCTTAACACAATGCAAGCAAGCATGCAAAGAGTCTATGAGCAGCGGAAAATAAAGCATGCAACTTACAAGAATGTAAAGGGAAGGGTTTGGAGAATTCAAATGCAATTGGAGACACGAATGTTTTTGTCGTGGTTCCGATAGGTGGTGCTATCGTACATCCACGTTGATGGAGACTTCAACCCATGAAGGGTAACGGTTGCGCGAGTCCACGGAGGGCTCCACCCACGAAGGGTCCACAAATAAGCAACCTTGTCTATCCCATCATGGCCATCGCCCACGAAGGACTTGCCTCACTAGCGGTAGATCTTCACGAAGTAGGCGATCTCCTTGCCCTTACAAACTCCTTGGTTCAACTCCACAATCTTTGTCGGAGGCTCCCAAGTGACACCTAGCCAATCTAGGAGACACCACTCTCCAAGAAGTAACAAATGGTGTGTTGATGATGAACTCCTTGCTTTTGTGCTTCAAATGATAGTCTCCCCAACACTCAACTCTCTCTCACAGGATATGGATTTGGTGGAAAGAAGATTTGAGTGGAAACCAACTTGGGGAAGGCTAGAGATCAAGATTCATATGGTGGGAATGGAATATCTTGGCCTCAACACATGAGTAGGTGGTTCTTTCTCAGAAAATGTGTATTGGAAGTGTAGGTATGTTCTGATGGCTCTCTACACGAATGAGGAGTGGGTGGAGGGGTATATATAGCCTCCATACAAAAACTAACCGTCACACACAATTTACCAATCTCGGTGAGACCGAATGGAGAAACTCGGTCAGACCGATTCAGCAAACCTAGTGACCGTTAGGATTTTCGGTGGGACTGAGATGCAACTCGGTAGGACCGATATGGTTAGGGTTAGGGCATAACGTAATCTCGGTGTGACCGATTACACAAACTCGGTGGGACCGATTTTGGTAATAAGCTAACCAGAGAGTTGGTCGGGTAAACTCGGTGGGACCGATTGCTCATTTCGGTGGGACCGAAATGTTACAAAAGAGAAACAGAGAGTTTACATTGCAATCTCAGTGGGACCGATCGCTCATCTCGGTAGGACCGAAACGTTACGAAGGGAAATAGAGAGATTACAACCCCATCTCGGTGTGACCGAGATCCCTATCGATTGCCTAGGGTTTGTGGCAGTGGCTATGACATTTGAAACTCGGTGGCGCCGGATAGAGAGAATCGGTGGGGCCAAGTTTGACTTTTGGTTTAGGTCATATGTGGATGTGGGAAGGTAGTTGAGGGTTTTGGAGCATATCACTAAGCACTATGAAGCAAGAACCTCATTAAACAACACCTCATCCCTCCTTGATAGTATTGGCTTTTCCTATAGACTCAATGTGATCTTGGATCACTAAAATATAAAATGTAGAGTCTTGAGCTTTGAGCTTGAGCCAATCTTTTTGTCCTTCATATTTTGAGGGGGCCACTTTCCTCATCCATGCCATGCCATTCATTGAGCTTTTCCTGAAATATTAATCTTGGAATAGCATTAGCTCAATGAGCTATATGTTGTTAGGAATTACCAAAACCACCTAGGGATAGTTGCACTTTCACATGCCAGACACATGTGCCGAATCCTCAGAACCAGCAGGCGAATGCCCACTATTGGACAACGACTGCACGGGCCCATGCGAGCCCACTGGACCGGGCGCAGACCCAGACTGGATCGGCTGCTCCGTGCGCGCGAGTGACGATGCAGTGCCAGGCGACGTGGCAGCCTGGTATTGGTTGCCGCCGCTTGACGGTGTGCGCACCCGCCCAGACGGGATCCGCTACGGACTGGGCCAGGCGACCGCACGGGACTCGATGTCGATGTGGCGCTGTGACGTTGGCGGGTGCCGCTGCGCGTTATCTCCTCTGCACATGCATCAGCACCAGATCAGGCACTGATTTCTTCATGGGACCGTGCGCTTGTATCTCCTCCGGATCGCGTGCCTGGATCAGCACCGGATCCTGTGTTGTTGTCCTGTAGCGTGACATGCGATATGGACTCATTTTATTCCATATATTCATCATTTGCCATTTATTCTGGATCATTTTGTTCCAAATTTTGCCCTGTATAATCGTCCACAAATCCCGCATCATCTGGAGAGGGTGTGTGAGCAGTACAAATATTAGTCACATTACTTTGGTCATTGCCATTATTGCCCCTGTGATCAAAGGAAGTGGATGGATGGAGATGTTCAGGAAAGAGCAAGATTTCCTTCCGGAGGAGGGCGCCTGCATTTGGATGGAGAGACGCAAATGGAAACACATTCTCATCGAAGATGACATCTCGGGAAATGCATATGGGACCTGTAGATATATCAAGACATTTGACCCCCTTATGATGCAGACTGTAGCCTAAGAAGACACATTGTTTGGAGCGAAAGGAAAGCTTGCGAGAATTATGTGGGCGAAGATTTGGCCAACAGGCGCATCCAAACACACGGAGAGAGTTTTAGGTAGGCTTTTTGTGAAAAAGGCGTTCATAGGGGGTTTCAAAATTGATAACACTACTGGGAAGTAAATTGATGAGATATGTGGCAGCAAGAAAAGCCTCGTCCCAATATTTTAATGGCATAGAGGAGTTTGCAAGAAGAGCAAGTCCAACTTCAACGATGTGGCGGTGTTTTCTCTCAGCCGATCCATTCTGCTGATGAGCATGGGGGCAGGTGATACGTCTCCAACGTATCTATAATTTTTGATTGTTACATGCTATTATATTATCTGTTTTGGATGTTTATGGGCATTATTATGCACTTTTATATTATTTTTGGGACTAACCTATTAACCCAGAGCCCAGTGCCAGTTTCTGTTTTTTCCCTTGTTTCAGTGTTTCGAAGAAAAGGAATATCAAATGGAGTCCAAACGGAATGAAACCTTCAGGAGAGTTATTTTTGGAAAGAAAGCAATCCGGGAGACTTGGAGTGCACGTCAGGGGATCAACGAGGAGAGCACGAGGCAGGGGGGCACGCCCACCCCCTGGGAGTGCCCTCCACCCTCGTGGGCCCCTCGTGGCTCCCCTGACCGACTTCTTTCGCCTATATATATCCATATACCCTAAAACCTTCGGGGAGCACAATAGATCGGGAGTTCCGCCGCCAGAAGCCTCCGTAGCCACCAAAACCAATCTAGACCCATTCCGGCAGCCTGCCGGAGGGGGGAATCCCTCTCCGGTGGCCATCTTCATCATACCGGTGCTCTCCATGATGAGGAGGGAGTAGTTCTCCCTCGGGGCCGAGGGTATGTACCAGTAGCTATGTGTTTGATCTCTCTCTCTCTCTCTCTCTCATGTTCTTGAGGTGATACGATCTTGATGTATTGCGAGCTTTGCTATTATAGTTGGATCTTATGATTTTTCTCCCCCTCTACTCTCTTGTAATGGATTGAGTTTTCCCTTTGAAGTTATCTTATCGGATTGAGTCTTTAAGGATTTGAGAACACTTGATGTATGTCTTGCGTGGGATACCCATGGTGACAATGGGGTATTCTATTGATCCACTTGATGTATGTTTTGGTGATCAACTTGCGGGTTCCGCCCATGAACCTATGCATAGGGGCTGGCACACGTTTTCGTCTTGACTCTCCGGTAGAATCTTTGGGGCACTCTTTGAAGTACTTTGTGTTGGTTTGAATAGATGAATCTGAGATTGTGTGATGCATATCGTATAATCATACCCACGGATACTTGAGGTGACATGAGTATCTAGGTGACATTAGGGTTTTGGTTGATTTGTGTCTTAAGGTGTTATTCTAGTACGAACTCTAGGATAGATTGAACGGAAAGAATAGCTTCGTGTTATTTTACTACGGACTCTTGAATAGATCGATCAGAAAGGATAACTTTGAGGTGGTTTCGTACCCTACCATAATCTCTTTGTTTGTTCTCCGCTATTAGTGACTTTGGAGTGACTCTTCGTTGCATGTTGAGGGATAGCTATATGATCCAATTATGTTATTATTGTTGAGAGAACTTGCACTAGTGAAAGTATGAACCCTAGGCCTTGTTTCAACGCATTGCAATACCATTTGTGCTCACTTTTACCACTAGTTACCTTGCTGTTTTTATATTTTCATATTACAAAAACATTTATCTACCATCCATATACCACTTGTATCACCATCTCTTCGCCGAACTAGTGCACCTATACAATTTACCATTGTATTGGGTGTGTTGGAGACACAAGAGACTCTTTGTTATTTGGTTGTAGGGTTGTTTGAGAGAGACCATCTTCATACTACGCCTCCTACGGATTGATAAACCTTAGGTCATCCACTTGAGGGAAATTTGCTACTGTCCTACAAACCTCCGCACTTGGAGGCCCAACAACGTCTACAAGAATAAGGTTGTGTAGTAGACATCAAGCTCTTTTCTGATGCCGTTGCCGGGGAGGTTAGCACTTGACGGTATATCTTTAGATCTTGCAATCGAATCTTTTTGTTTCTTGTTTTAGCACTAGTTTAGTTTATAAAAGAAAACTACAAAAAAATATGGAATTGAGTTTGCCTCATACGCTTCATCTTTTTAATATCTTTCGTGAGTATGATGAAAAGGAAAATTGTGCCAAAGTGTTAGAAGAAGAATGCATTAGAATGTTTGGCACCTAAATATTTGAATGATGAGCATGATTGCAATGTTGTTAGTATGAATTCCTTGAATATCCATGATGCTAATGATATGCAAAGCCACAAGCTTGGGGAAGATATGTTTGATGAAGATGATATTTTTTGTCCCCCAAGTTTTGATATGCAAATTTATAATGATGATAGCATGCCTCCTACTTATGATGATTATATTGATGAAAGTGGGTTTGGAAGAGTGTCAACTTTAGGAAGTAAAGATCCCACTATTTTGGAGGATGTTGAATCTTATTATGATAATTATGAAAGTGGATTTGGAGAGGTACTTTATTTAGTGATGATTCCACTATCTTGGAAAAGGTTTCAATTGATTATGATGAGAACAAAGTTGCTATTTATGATAATTATTGTGATGATGCATATGCTATAAAAAGTAGTGATGATTATATTTATAAAACTTGTCATGATTATGATTACCCTTTTTCTGAACATTACTCTTTTAATATGGAAACAATTTATAGTATTCGAGTCTCTTATGATACTCCCACTATTCCGAATAAGAAGAAATTTGCTTATGTGGAGAGTAATAAAAATTCTATGCTTATGCATCATGAAAATAATGCTTTAAGTGATAGCTATATTGTTTAATTCAATCATGATGCTACTGAAATTTATTATGAGGGAGGAACGTATGCTTGTAGGAATTGCAATAATATCAAGTTTCCTCTCTATGTGTTGAAAATCTTGAAGTTATCCTTGTTTTACCTTCCTATGCAAGTTGATTCTTGTTCCCACAAGTTGCTTGCTTACAAAATCCCTATGCACAGGAAGTGGGTTAGACTTAAATGTGCTAGTCATATTCTTCATGATGCTCTCTTTATGTTACAATTCTCATCTTTTATGTGAGCATCGTTCAAATCACCATGCCTAGCTAGGGGCGTTAAACGATAGCGCTTGTTGGGAGGCAACCCAATTTTATTTTTGTTCCTTGATTTTTGTTCCAGTTTAGTAATAAATAATTTATCTAGCCTCTGTTATGATTGATTTTTTATGTTTAATTAGTATTTGTGCCAAGTAGAACCTTTGGGAAGACTTGGGGAAAGTCTTTGCGATCATGCTGTAAACAAACAGAAACTTTAGCGCTCACGAGAATTGCTGCCATTTTTATTTTGATAGTGATATTTAGTTAATTATTTTTGAATATGATTAATAGATAAATTCCTCACGTCCAGAAATTTATTTTAGAATTTTTGGGGTTCCATAAGTATACGTTTGATCCAGATTACTACAGACTGTTCTGTTTTTGACAGATTCTATTTTCTATGTGTTGTTTGCTTATTTTGATGAATCTATGAGTAGTATCGGAGGGTATGAACCATAGACAAGTTGGAACCCATTAGGTTTAACACCAATATAAATAAATAATGAGTTCATTATAGTACTTTGAAGTGGTGTTTTGTTTTCTTTCGCTGACGGAGCTTACGAGTTTTCTGTTAAGTTTTGTGTTGTGAAGTTTTCAAGTTTTGGGTAAAGATTCAATGGATTATGGAATAAGGAGTGGCAAGAGCCTAAGATTGGGGATTCCCAAGGCACCCCAAGGTAATATTCAAGGACAACCAAGAGCCTAAGCTTGGGGACGCCCCGGAAGGCATCCCCTCTTTCGTCTTCGTTCATCGGTAACTTTACTTGGAGCTATATTTTATTTACCACATGATATGTGTTTTGCTTGGAGCGTCATTTTATTTTATTTAGTTTTTCTTGATGCTTGAATAAAATACCAAGATCTGAAATTCTTAAATGTTAGAGAGTCTTCACATAGTTGCATAATTATTTGACTACTCATTGATCTTCACTTATATCTTTCGGAGTAGTTTGTCATTTGCTCTAGTGCTTCACTTATATCCTTTTAGAGCACGGTGGTGGTTTTATTTTATAGAAATAATTGATCTCTCATGCTTCACTTATATTATTTTGAGATTCCTTTAGAACTACATGGCAATTTTCTTTTTAGGAATAATAAAAACTTTCATATAAGTGCATTGAATACTAAGAGAAGTTTGATACTTGATGATTGTTTTGAGATATGGAGATAGTGATATCAAAGTTGTGCTAGTTGAGTAGTTGTGAATTTGAGGAATACTTGCGTTGAAGTTTGCAAGTCCCGTAGCATTCACGTATGGTAAATGTTGTGTAACAAATTTGAAACATGAGGTGTTATTTGATTGTCTTCCTTATGAGTGGCGGTCGGGGACGAGCGATGGTCTTTTCCAACCAATCTATCCCCCTAGGAGCATGCACGTAATACTTGGTTTTTGATGACTTGTAGATTTTTGCAATACGTATGTGAGTTCTTTATGACTAATGTTGAGTCCATGTATTATACGCACTTTCACCTTTCCATCATTGCTAGCCTCTTTGGTACCATGCATTGCCCTTTCTCACCTTGAGAGTTGGTGCAAACTTCGCCGGTGCATCCAAACCCCGTGATATGATACGCTGTGTCACAAATAAACCTCCTTATATCTTCCTCAAAACAGCCACCATACCTACCTATTATGGCATTTCCATAGCCATTCCGAGATATATTGCCATGCAACTTTCCACCGTTCCGTTCATCATGACACACATCATCATTGTCATATTGCCTTGCATGATCATGTAGTTAACATCGTATTTGTGGCCAGGCCACCATGCATAATTTATCATACATGACATTCTTGATTCATTGCCGATCCCGGTACACCACCGGAGGCATTCATATAGAGTCATACTTTGTTCTAGTATCGAGTTGTAAATAAATAGAAGTTTGATGATCATCATTAATAGAGCATTGTCCCAAAAAAAGAGAAAGGCCAAAAAAATAAAGGTCAAATAAAAAAATAAAAGGGACAATGCTACTATCCTTTTTTCCCAAAATTATGCTTCAAAGTAGTACCATGATCTTCATGATAGAGAGTCTCTTGTTTTGTCACTTTCATATACTAGTGGGAAATTTTCATTATAGAACTTGGATCGTATATTCCAACAATGGGCCTCCTCAAGTGCCCTAGGTCTTCGTGAGCAAGCAAGTTGGATGCACACCCACTTAGTTTCTTTTGTTGAGCTTTCATACATTTATAGCTCTAGTGCATCCGTTGCATGCCAATCCCTACTCCTTGCATTGACATTAATTGATGGGCATCTCCCTAGCCCATTGATTAGCCGCGTCGATGTGAGACTTTCTCCTTTTGTCTTCTCCACATAACCCCCTCATTATATTCTATTCCACCCATAGTGCTATATCCATGGCTCACGCTCATGTATTGCATGAAAGTTGAAAAAAGTTTGAGATTACTAAAGTATGAAACAATTGCTTGGTTTGTCATCGGGGTTGTGCATGATGAGAGCATTCTTGTGTGGCGAAAATGGATCATGACCATGAAGGAAATATGCCCAAGAGGCAATAATAAAGATATTATTTATTTCCTTATATCATGATAAAAGTTTATTATTCATGCTAGAATTGTATTAACTAGAACATAATACATGTGTGAATACATAGACAAACAGAGTGTCACTAGTATGCCTCTACTTGAGTAGCTCGTTAACCAAAGATGGTTATGTTTCCTAACCATGGACAAAGAGTTGTCATTTGATTAACGGGATCACATCATTAGTTGAATGATTTGATTGACATGACCCATTCCATTAGCTTAGCACCCGATCGTTTAGTATGTTGCTATTGCTTTCTTCATGACTTATACATGTTCCTATGACTATGAGATTATGCAACTCCCGTTTGCTAGAGGAACACTTTGTGTGCTACCAAACGTCACAACGTAACTGGGTGATTATAAAGGAGCTCTATAGGTGTCTCCAAAGGTACATGTTGGGTTGGCGTATTTCGAGATGAAGATTTGTCACTCCAATTGTCGGAGAGGTATTTCTGGGCCCTCTCAGTAATGCACATCACTGAAGCCTTGCAAGCATTGCAACTAATGAGTTAGTTGCGGGATGATGTATTATGGAACGAGTAAAGAGACTTGCCGGTAACTAGATTGAACTAGGTATGGGATACCGACATTCGAATCTCGGGCAAGTAACATACCGATGACAAAGGGAACAACGTATGTTGTTATGCGGTCTGACCGATGAAAGATCTTTGTAGAATATGTAGGAGCCAATATGAGCATCCAGGTTCTGCTATTGGTTATTGACCGGAGACGTGTCTCGGTCATGTCTACATTGTTCTCGAACCCATAGGGTCCGCACGCTTAAGGTTTCGATGACAATTATATTATGAGTTTATAATGTACCGAAGTTTGTTCGGAGTCCCGGATGTGATCACGGACATGACGAGGAGTCTCGAAATGGTCGAGACATAAAGATTGATATATTGGAAGCCTATGTTTGGATATCGGAAGTGTTCCGGGTGAAATCGGGATTTTACCGGAGTACCGGGAGGTTACCGGAACCCCCGGGAGGTATATGGGCCTTAGTGGGCCTTAGTGGAAGAGAGGAGAGGTGGCCAGAGATGGGCCGTGCGCCCCTCCCCCCCTTGGTCCGAATAGGACAAGGAGAGGGGGCCGGGCCCCCTTCTTCCTCTCTCTCCTCTTTTCCCCCCCTCCGCGAATCCTATTCCAACTAGGAAAGGCTCCGGGAGTAGGACTCCTCCTGGCGCGCCTCCTCTTGGCCGGCCGCCCCCCCCTTTGAGCCTTTATATACGGAGGCAAGGGGCACCCCTAGAGACACAAGTTGATCCACGTGATCATATTCTTAGCCGTGTGCGGTGCCCCCTTCCACCATAGTCCTCGATAATATTGTAGCGGTGCTTAGGCGAAGCCCTGCAACGGTAGTACATCAAGATCGTCACCACGCCGTCGTGCTGACGGAACTCTTCCCCGAAACTTTGCTGGATCGGAGTCCGGGGATCGTCATCGAGCTGAACGTGTGCTAGAACTCGGAGGTGCCGTAGTTTCGGTGCTTGATCGGTCGGGTCGTGGAGACGTACGACTACATCAACCAAATTAACGCTTCCGTTGTCGATCTACAAGGGTACGTAGATCACACTCTCCCCCTCTCGTTGCTATGCATCACCATGATCTTGCGTGTGCGTAGGAATTTTTTTGAAATTACTACGTAACCCAACAGTGGCATCAGAGCCTAGGTTTTATATGTTGATGTTATATGCACGAGTAGAACACAAGTGAGTTGTGGGCGATATAAGTCATACTGCTTACCAGCATGTCATACTTTGGTTCGGCGGTATTGTTGGACGAAGCGGCCCGGACGGACATTACGCGTACGCTTACGCGAGACCGGTTCTCCCGACGTGCTTTGCACATAGGTGGCTTGCGGGTGACAGTTTCTCCAACTTTAGTTGAACCGAGTGTGGCTACGCCCGGTCCTTGTGAAGGTTAAAACAGCACCAACTTGACAAACTATCATTGTGATTTTGATGCGTAGGTAAGATTGGTTCTTGCTTAAGCCCGTAGCAGCCACGTAAAACTTGCAACAACAAAGTAGAGGACGTCTAACTTGTTTTTGCAGGGAATGTTGTGATGTGATATGGTCAAGACATGATGCTAAATTTTATTGTATGAGATGATCATGTTTTTTAACCGAGTTATCGGCAACTGGCAGGAGCCATATGGTTGTCGCTTTATTGTATGCAATGCAATCATGCTGTAATGCTTTACTTTATCACTAAGCGGTAGCGATAGTCATGGAAGCATAAGATTGGCGAGACGACAACGATGCTACGATGGAGATCAAGGTGTCGTGCCGGTGACGATGGTGATCACGATGGTGCTTCGGAGATGGAGATCACAAGCACAAGATGATGATGGCCATATCATATCACTTATATTGATTGCATGTGATGTTTATCTTTTATGCATCTTATCTTGCTTTGATTGACGGTGGCATTATAAGATGATCTCTCACTAATTATCAAGAAGTGTTCTACCTGAGTATGCACCGTTGCGAAAGTTCTTCGTGCTGAGACACCACGTGATGATCGGGTGTGATAGGATCTACGTTCAAATACAACGGGTGCAAAATAGTTGCACACGCGGAATACTCAGGTTATACTTGACGTGCCAAGCATATACAGATATGGCCTCGGAACACTGAGACCGAAAGGTCGAGCGTGAATCATATAGTAGATATGATCAGCATAGTGATGTTCACCAATGAAACTACTCCATCTCACATGATGATCGGACATGGTTTAGTTTATTTGGATCACGTGATCACTTAGAGGATTAGAGGGATGTCTATCTAAGTGGGAGTTCTTAAGTAATATGATTAATTGAAATTAAATTTATCATGAACTTAGTCCTGGTAGTATTTTGCAAATTATGTTGTAGATCAATAGCTCACGTTGTTGCTTCCCTGTGTTTATTTTGATATGTTCCTAGAGAAAATTGTGTTGAAAGATGTTAGTAGCAATGATGCGGATTGGATCCGTGATCTGAGGTTTATCCTCATTGCTGCATTGAAGAATTATGTCCTTGATGCACCGCTAGTGTAACATCCCAAATTTGCAATTTGGAATGTTATACACTAGATCATCATGCATAACATATTTTTCTTGCATTTTGGTTGATCCTAGAAATTTCACGCAACTCAAGGACCTTCGGAGAGAGTTGGAGATTTCGTTATTTTCATATTTGAGAGTTTTTTCGAATTTGAAAAGAGGATCATTTGATTTATTTATTTCATCTTCAATAATTTTTCGATATCAAAAATATAAGAGAGGGAATAATATGACTTTCCCAAAATTGAGGAAAAATGAAGATTTAATAAATAAATCAAATTTTGGTTTTGCCGGAGTTTTGTTTGCTTTTTATTTGGATAGGAAAAAAATGCGCGTTTTCAAAATTTGCATTTTAGGTCCGGAGTAAAGTTCATTTTGTTCGACTCATTTTTAGGAGTCGGGGAAAATTTACTTTAGAATTTTTTGAGCCCATTTAGATTTTCTTTTCTGTATTTTTCTGCGCGGAATCGATTTAAAAAAAAAGTCTTCGCAACGCCTTGGGCCAAGGGCCCGCCAGCAGGCCGGCCGGCCAGGCCCCAGCCCCTGCGCCCCTGCGCCCCTGCGCGCCAGGCAGCCGCCAGGCCGCCGCCTCGCTCTAGGCCGAGTCCTAGGGGGACTCTAGGCTAGCCCCCCACCTCTTTCCTTGTTTCCTTCTCTTTTCTTTTTCTAGCCCCC
>NC_041392.1:254148478-254156747 GCF_002162155.2 Triticum dicoccoides | reverse complement strand
TCTCACATCAAAACCCCAAGCCCCTCTCCTCCTAAGCCGCAGCAAGCAGCAGCGCGCAGCCCCAAGCCGCCGCCTTAGCCGCGCCGCCGCCGCCATAGCCGCGCCGCCCCGCGCCTAAGCCGCCGCCGCCGCCCTTAGCCGCCGCCACCCGGAGCCCGCCTCCCGAGGTAGCCGCGCCTCTCTTTTTCTTCCCCGATCCGGTTTTTCCTAAAAGAACCATTCCATTTTCTCTCCGATTCTTTTCTTTTTCTTCCGGGTTTTGTTTCGGTTTTCTTCCGAAACCCTTGATCGGTTTTCCGTTTCTTTTTCGGTTTCTTTTCCGAAAACCCTAGATCGGTTTTCGTTCTTCTTTCGGACCGTTCGTCTCAACGAACGTGATCACCTATTTTTCCCGGTTAACGACGCTTGTTCGTTTAACCGTTCGTCTCTTTCTTTTCGTCGGATTTATTCCACGATCGTGATCTCAGATCAGATCTTCGTTCTAGTCTTTCTTCTCGCTCGTTTATCGGAATAAGGTGATTCAAGCGCCTGGAGTTTCGTTTTGAAACCGCCGTTCTGTCTAATCAACTTAAACAAGTTTTTGCCCCAGTAAAACTCGACCTAGTTCAACTTGCTAGAACCGAGTTGTTTTCTTCCGCCGTTTGTTTTTCCGTTTCCTTGTTCGGTTCGTTCTTTCTTTGCGACCAGAGTTCTTAAGTTGAACTTCTGGTTCGTTCTCTTGTTCGAGTTTTACTTGTGCATTAGATGAGTACTTATTGTATGCTTGTTGTTTGTCTGCGATAGATCACCCGGATTGTGCCGCCTGTTACTTCGAATCCCTAGGTCTCGCGGATCATCAGCAAGGCAAGTAACACTTTGATCATACCTTTTCTACAACCCAGTTTTATTGCATTAGATCAATCCTCACACATTGCATGATTAGGATCTAATTAAATTGTGGGATGGGAAGTAGATGAGGTAGTACCTATTACATGTATTAATATGAAACCTTTGGGAGTTACTTCTATGTTTGCTTATTATGCCATGCTATGCTAGTAGACGTGGATTGGGTGAGTGATATCCATGACAGATGTGAGATTGATAATTTAATGGTTTATCTAAGGTGGCAACTTAAACACACATCTGGGTGGATTGAGGCACCTGATGTCTATCAGGACTTGCCTGTTTTTTTCGGACCGCCACCCAGGCTCAAAGGGATCATAAGATCATTCATGCTAGTAACTTCCGTGTGCAGCCACAAGCCATTATGGGCTCTGGCATAGTTGACTAAGTTGTGCGAACTCTTACGGGTAGACTAGCAAATGTAGGGGAAAGTAGGTGTACCGGTCTATCCACATGTAAGGTGCTAGTGCTTCTGAAAGACTGTGTCTCGGTCATCCATTTCTCAAACACCGTGTAGTGCGAGAAACCAAACGGAGGCGATCGAGTCTTGTGGGGAAAAGTGCGCAAACCTCTGCAGAGTGTATAAACTAATCATGATTAGTCGTGTCCCCGGTTATGGACATTTTGAGTATCTAGTACTTGAATATCATGTGTATCTCATCATGTTACTCTAATTAATGTTGTTGGGTTTTAATTGTTCACTTAATTGGGATCGGAATGCTGTCAACCATTCTCGATGTTCAACAACCACCATAATAGTAATTAAATTTATTCCTTTATGGTAGGGAAAAACTGGCTTTACGCAAAACTGTAACCATAGAGCTTTCCACCAGCCATATATGCATGTAGTATATCTGTTTCATTCCATTGCTCTCTATGTGTTACTTTGCCAGCACATTCCATGTGCTGACCCATTTTCGGGCTGCAACTTTCATGTTGCAGACTTTTCAGACGATGAGTAAGGTGCTTTTAGGTCGTGGTTCTATACTTAGTGATGCCGTTGGAGTTGATGGACCCATTAATCTTCCGAGTCTTCCGCTGTTATCGACACTAGATGGCCTTAAGCCATATTTATTGTAATAAGTTCTCTTTGAGACAACGATGTAATAAGTATGTGATTGCCACTCTGCTATAAATCCTTCGATGTACTGTGTGGTGTCAGCATTACTGATCCAGGGATGACACCTGAGCACAAAGCACTTGATCCATTTGGGTCGGGTCGCTACAGAGATGGTATCAGAGCACACGCTGACTGTAGGACACGACCACTAAGTTAAAGCCATAGACCACCATTCTCTTCTCATTTTCTAACTCCTCATCTTTTCTACCCTTTTAGGATGACGAACGCGAAGATTAAGTACGCTCAACCGGATGAAGGCACACCTTTTGGATTTCACCTGAAGGAAGTCACCAAGTACCTAAACATTGGACTACCAAGCTTCACGGGAACCTTCAACGCCACTCTGCCTGAAGAGGAGCGCTGGAAGATTCAAGCTCACGTTCCGGGAAGAACATTCGCGCCAATCACGAAGCCTATAGATAGTGTTTTCAATGCACCAACCTGGAGTCTGGGAAAGAGCATGGCAGCCCATATCACCATAGGACGCATTGGAGAAGTTTACCAAGAAGACCTCAAGGACACTATCTACCAGATTTGTGGACGCCGAGATGAACAATGGGAGTTAGTCAGCACCAAGAAGGATAGATCCATTGCATCTTTCATCCAGGAGTTAAACCAGCACATTCGACGCCACGAGAACCAGATGTGCAATGATATGATAGAGTTGAAGAATGCGAAGGCAAGGATCATCGAGTTAGAAGGAGAACTGAAGTCTACACGCAAGGACTACATGGACGAGATCGTAGCTCTAGCGAGACACAATGGCGATCTTAAGCAGGAGATTGAAGAACTCAAGAGGAAGTTAGCATCCAAAGAGGAAGACGAGTACGTCGCATGTCCGGACAACTACATCATCATCGACGACACCGATTCGGATCCAAGTGAACCCGACTTTGAAGACGAAGCTGGAGCAGATATCATGGAGTCTTCCACCAGTTCAAATTTCTAGATGACCACCAGATAGTAGTAGTATTCCCCCATGTAAACATTATAGTCGAGCACTTTTGCAATAGTTTTTAGACCGATTGTAAGCCCTTGTTTGATTGATTGAAGTGAAATTATGTGCTTTTGCCTCATGTGCATTGGGGTAGTGTTTTCCCTTTAGACCTCACTCTATTCTTAATTCTCGTCTTTTCTAAAACCCTCAGATGCCTCCGAGACGTGACACTGGATTTCCACCGGAGCTCACTCAGTTGATCCAGCAACAGAATCAATTGATGCAGATGTTAGTCCAGAACCAGCAGAACAACAACAACAACCCACCACCACCACCACCTGTTGACCACTTAGCCCGTTTCCTTAGGCTGAATCCGCCGGTGTTTTCCAGTAGCACCGAGCCGATAGTACCAGACGATTGGCTCCGCAAGATAGGAAGGGAGTTGACCACTGCAGGATGCACGGATGGTGAAAAAGTAAAGTTTGCCGCTCACCAGCTTGACGGACCCGCGACAGCATGGTGGGAGAATTTCACAGCCACTTACCTAGTTGACACTGTCACATGGGATCAGTTTCAGCAAGCTTTCCGCACTACCCATGTTTCAGCAGGAGCTATGGCCATTAAGAAGCGTGAGTTTCGCAACTTACGCCAAGGAGGAAGGACCGTTGGCCAGTACGTTGATGATTTCAGCAAGTTAGCACGTTATGCCCCGGATGACGTTGCTACGGATGCGGCTAAGCAGGAGAAGTTTCTGGAAGGACTGAATGATGAACTAAGCATAAAATTGATGGTAGCAAGTTTCAACAACTACCAGGAGTTGGTAGATCGTGCCATCATGATTGAAGGAAAGCAACAGCAGATTGAAAATCATAAGAGGAAGTATGGACAAGGGAAGTATAACTCTGGAGCCCAACAGAAGCCCCATTTTACCCCTAAACCGGGATTTCAGTTTCAGCATACCCATGGAGGAGGTAGTTCGCACAACCATAATGGCCACAAGAATGGTAATGGGAATGGAGGAAGCAACGGCCAGAACCGGACCACCCCATCGACCCCAACCAAGAGAGATCTGAGTCAAGTCACCTGTTTCAAGTGTTCCAAGACCGGACATTATGCCAATGAATGTCCCGAAGGCCAGAATGGAAATGGCAATGGAAGCTCTGGGAAGAAGCCGAACCCTTTCAATAGGGGACAGGTGAACCACGTTAATGTGGAGGAGGTTGAAGATCAGCCCGATGCAGTAATCGGTAAGTTTTTGGTTAAGTCATTTACCGCACTCGTTCTTTTCGATACTGGTGCATCGCATTCATACATATCAAGGGGATTTGTGGAAAAGTATAGCCTGCCCACTAGGATTCTTAAAACACCTATGCTAGTAAGCTCGCCAGGAGCAGAGTACATGGCCAGACAAGGATGTTTCCAAGTACCATTAAGTATAGGAAGGCATGTTTTCCCAACAGATTTAATTATTCTGGAATCCCAAGGTCTGGATGTGATTCTTGGTATGGATTGGCTGTCGATGTATGGAGGAAACATCGATTGTGCTAGTAAGTCAATTTTGCTTACCACACCATAAGGAAGAAGGATCAAGTATGTATCCCGGCATGTGCCAAACAGGACACAAGTAAACTGCCTAACAGGAGTTGTGCAAGAAGAAGTACCAGTGGTAAAGGATTTTCCTGATGTATTTCCTGAGGAATTACCAGGCATGCCATCGGATAGAGACATTGAGTTTTTGATTGAGTTATTGCCAGGTACAGGCCCAATATCGAAGCGACCGTACCGGATGCCAGCAAAGGATTTGGTGGAAATTAAGAATCAGATTAAGGAGTTATTGGATAAAGGTTACATTCACCCAAGTTCTTCGCCTTGGGGATCACCCATACTTCTAGTGGAAAAGAAGGATGGATCATTAAGGATGGTTGTAGATTATCGAGGATTGAATGAAGTAACCATCAAGAACAAGTACCCACTGCCAATGATCAACGATCTGTTTGATAGATTGCAAGGAGCTAAAGTGTTTTCCAAGATCGATTTGCGATCAGGGTACCATCAATTGAAGATTTGAGAGCAGGACATACCTAAGACAGCATTCACCACAAGATATGGACTGTATGAGTATACCGTTATGTCATTTTGATTGACTAACGCACCTGCCTATTTTATGAACCTGATGAACAAAGTGTTTATGGATTTTTTGGATAAGTTCGTCGTAGTGTTCATTGATGACATCCTAGTTTATTCAAAGGATGAAGAGGAGCATAAGGAACATTTGCGATTGGTTTTGGAGAAACTAAGGGAACATCAGTTATATGCCAAATTCAGCAAATGCGAGTTTTGGTTAAAGGAAGTTGGATTCCTCGGACACGTTATATCCAGAGAAGGTATAGTAGTTGACCCCACTAAGGTTGAGACCGTAACCGAATGGGAAGCACCAACGACCGTGGGAGAGATCCGGAGTTTTCTTGGACTCGCAGGATACTATCAAAGATTTATTGAGAATTTCTCAAAGATTGCGAAGCCTATGACGGAGTTGTTGAAGAAGGATACTAAGTTCAAATGGACTAAGGAGTGTGAGGATAGTTTCCAGGAGTTGAAGAAACGTTTGGTCACCTCACCAGTATTGATTTTGCCAGATCAGACCAAGGATTATGAGGTGTATTGCGACGCTTCATGTCGAGGACTTGGAGCAGTGCTTATGCAGGAAGGGAGAGTTGTTTCATATGCTTCACGACAACTGAAGCCTCATGAGTTGAATTATGCCACGCATAATTTGGAGTTAGCAGCCGTAGTGCATGCATTCAAGACGTGGAGACATTTCCTCATTGGAAATCATTGTGAGGTGTACACGGATCACAAGAGTTTGAAGTACATATTCACGCAGAAGGAGTTGAACCTCAGACAAAGGAGATGGTTGGAGCTCATCAAAGATTATGACATGAGATTGCATTACCATCCCGGAAAAGCTAATGTGGTAGCTGACGCATTGAGCCGTAAGAGCCATGTCAACACCCTAGTGACGGGAGAAGTACCAAAGGAGTTAGCAGACAACCTTCGTGAGCTATGTTTGGAAATAGTTCTGAGAGGCTATGTAGCAGCATTGGAGATTCAGTCAACATTGATGGATAAGATCAGAGAAGCTCAGAAATCTGACAAGGAGATTGCTGCTGTAAAAGAGAAATTGAACACAGGAAAAGCAAAGGGATTTCGTGAGGATGAGCACGATACCCTATGGTTTGAGGACCGTTTTTATGTGCCAAATGACCCGGAGATCAGGAGGTTGATTTTGCAAGACGCACATGATTCACCATATTCGATTCACCCAGGGAATACCAGGATGTATTTGGATTTGAAGGAAACATTCTGGTGGACCGGAATGAAGAAGGATATTGCAGCATATGTAGTAGTTTGTGACGTATGTCACAGAGTAAAGGCAGAGCATCAGAAGCCAGCAGGATTGTTACAACCATTGCCGATACCCGAATGGAAGTGGGATAAGATAGGCATGGATTTTATCACGGGACTACCCAGGACAAAGGCAGGCTACAACTCGATATGGGTAGTAGTTGATCGTTTTACGAAGGTAGCACATTTCATTCCAGTTAAGACCACTTACACCAGTGCTAAGTTGGCAAAGATATACATGACTAGAATCATTTGTTTGCATGGAGTTCCAAGGAGTATTGTATCAGATAGGGGAACCCAATTTACCTCAAAGTTTTGGAATCAGTTGCACGAGACTTTAGGAACCAGACTAGAGTTTAGCACAGCTTTTCATCCGCAGACAGATGGACAGACCGAGAGAGTCAATCAGATTCTGGAAGATATGCTGAGAGCATGTGCACTAGATTATGGATCTAGCTGGGATGATGACTTGCCATATGCGGAGTTCTCTTATAACAACAGTTACCAAACCAGTTTGAAGATGGCACCTTTCGAAGCTGTATACGGAAGGAGGTGTAGGACATCGTTGTCATGGGACGAAGTTGGAGAACGTCAATTCTTTGGACCAGATTTGATTAAGGAGTCTGAACAGAAAGTTAAGTTGATTCGCGATAGGCTCAAGGTAGCCCAGTCCAGGCAGAAGAGCTACGCAGATTCTAAATGCAAGGAGACAGTTTACAAAACCGGAGACCGAGTTTATCTTCGAGTATCCCCACTTCGAGGAGTTAAGCGCTTTGGAGTTAAGGGGAAATTAGCACCGCGTTTCGTTGGACCGTATAAGATCTTGCAACGTATGGGAGAAGTCGCTTATAAGTTAGAATTATCAGAGGGACTGACAGGAGTTCATGATGTATTCCATGTTTCTCAGCTGAAGAAGTGTCACGCCGAGATGGCGGAGGTACCGCTAAGAGATACCGTGCCACTTGAAGCGATTCAATTGAAGGACGACTTAACGTATGAGGAGAAGCTAGTCAAGATTCTCGATTATGCCAGCAGAGTTACTTGCAGCAAGGTTATCAAGTTTTGCAAAGTTCAGTGGAACCACCACTCAGAGGATGAAGCCACCTGGGAGAGAGAAGAAGATTTGCTCAAGGACCACCCTCACCTATTTTCTAGCCAACCCGAATCTCGAGGGCGAGATTCATCTTAAGGGGGGTAGGTTTGTAACATCCCAAATTTGCAATTTGGAATGTTATACACTAGATCATCATGCATAACATATTTTTCTTGCATTTTGGTTGATCCTAGAAATTTCACGCAACTCAAGGACCTTCAGAGAGAGTTGGAGATTTCATTATTTTCATATTTGAGAGTTTTCTCGAATTTGAAAAGAGGATCATTTGATTTATTTATTTCATCTTCAATAATTTTCCGATATCAAAAATATAAGAGAGGGAATAATATGACTTTCCCAAAATTGAGGAAAAATGAAGATTTAATAAATAAATCAAATTTTGGTTTTGCCGGAGTTTTGTTTGCTTTTTATTTGGATAGGAAAAAAATGCGCATTTTCAAAATTTGCATTTTAGGTCCGGAGTAAAGTTCATTTTGTTCGACTCATTTTTAGGAGTCGGGGAAAATTTACTTTAGAATTTTTGGAGCCCGTTTAGATTTTCTTTTCTGTGTTTTTCTGCGCGGAATCGATATAAAAAAAAATCTTCGCAGCGCCTTGGGCCAAGGCCCAGCCAGCAGGCCGGCCGGCCAGGCCCCAACCCCTGCGCCCCTGCGCCCCTGCGCGCCAGGCAGCCGCCAGGCCGCCGCCTCGCTCTAGGCCGAGTCCTAGGAGGACTCTAGGCTAGCCCCCCCCTCTTTCCTTGTTTCCTTCTCTTTTCTTTTTCTTGCCCCCTACCCCAAGTAAACCCCCCCACCTATATAAATACACCCCA
>NC_041392.1:254122702-254148073 GCF_002162155.2 Triticum dicoccoides | reverse complement strand
TCAAAACCCCAAGCCCCTCTCCTCCTAAGCCGCAGCAAGCAGCAGTGCGCAGCCCCAAGCCGCCGCCTTAGCCGTGCTGCCGCCGCCATAGCCGCGCCGCCCCGCACCTAAGCCGCCGCCGCCGCCCTTAGCCGCCGCCGCCCGGAGCCCGCCTCCCGAGGTAGCCGTGCCTCTCTTTTTCTTCCCCGGCCCGGTTTTCCCTAAAAGAACTGTTCCGTTTTCTCTCCGATTCTTTTCTTTTTCTTCCGGGTTTTGTTTCGGTTTTCTTCCGAAACCCTAGATCGGTTTTCTGTTTCTTTTTCGGTTTCTTTTCCGAAAACCCTAGATCGGTTTTCGTTCTTCTTTCGGACCGTTCGTCTCAACGAACGTGATCACCGATTTTTCCCGGTTAACGACGCCTGTTCGTTTAACCGTTCGTCTCTTTCTTTTCGTCGGATTTATTCCGCGATCGTGATCTCAGATCCGATCTTCGTTCTAGTCTTTCTTCTCGCTCGTTTATCGGAATCAGGTGATTCAAGCGCCTGGAGTTTCATTTTGAAACCGCCATTCCGCCTAATCAACTTAAACAAGTCTTTGCCCCAGTAAAACTCGACCTAGTTCAACTTGCTAGAACCGAGTTGTTTTCTTCCGCCGTTTGTTTTTCCGTTTCCTTGTTCGGTTCGTTCTTTCTTTGCGGCCGGAGTTCTTAAGTTGAACTTCTGGTTCGTTCTCTTGTTCGAGTTTTACCTGTGCATTAGATGAGTACTTATTGTATGCTTGTTGTTTGTCTGCGATAGATCATCCGGATTGCGCCGCCTGTTACTTCGAATCCCTAGGTCTCGCGGATCATCAGCAAGGCAAGTAACACTTTGATCATACCTTTTCTACAACCCAGTTTTATTGCATTAGATCAATCCTCACACATTGCATGATTAGGATCTAATTAAATTGTGGGATGGGAAGTAGATGAGGTAGTACCTATTACCTGTATTAATATGAAACCTTTGGGAGTTACTTCTACGTTTGCTTATTAGGCCATGCTATGCTAGTAGACGTGGATTGGGTGAGTGATATCCATGACAGATGTGAGATTGATAATTTAATGGTTTATCTAAGGTGGCAACTTAAACACACATCTGGGTGGATTGAGGCACCTGATGTCTATCAGGACTTGCCTGTTTTTTTTGGACCGCCACCCAGGCTCAAAGGGATCATAAGATCATTCATGCTAGTAACTTCCGTGTGCAGCCACAAGCCATTATGGGCTCTGGCATAGTTGACTAAGTTGTGCGAACTCTTACGGGTAGACTAGCAGATGTAGGGGAAAGTAGGTGTACCGGTCTACCCACATGTAAGGTGCTAGTGCTTCTGAAAGACTGTGTCTCGGTCGTCCGTTTCTCAAACACCGTGTAGTGCGAGAAACCAAACGGAGGCGATCGAGTCTTGTGGGGAAAAGTGCGCAAACCTCTGCAGAGTGTATAAACTAATCATGATTAGCCGTGTCCCTGGTTATGGACATTTTGAGTATCTAGTACTTGAATATCATGTTATCTCATCATGTTACTCTAATTAATGTTGTTGGGTTTTAATTGTTCACTTAATTGGGATCGGAATGCTGTCAACCATTCTCGATGTTCAACAACCACCATAATAGTAATTAAATTTATTCCTTTGTGGTAGGGAAAAACTGGCTTTACGCAAAACTGTAACCATAGAGCTTTCCACCAGCCATATATGCATGTAGTATAGCTGTTTCATTCCATTGCTCTCTATGTGTTACTTTGCCAGCATATTCCATGTGCTGACCCGTTTTCGGGCTGCAACTTTCATGTTGCAGACTTTTCAGACGACGAGTAAGGTGCTTTTAGGTCGTGGTTCTATACTCAGTGATGTCGTTGGAGTTGATGGACCCATTAATCTTCCGAGTCTTCCACTGTTATCGACACTAGATGGCCTTAAGCCATATTTATTGTAATAAGTTCTCTTTGAGACAATGATGTAATAAGTGTGTGATTGCCACTCTGCTATAAATCCTTCGATGTACTGTGTGGTGTCAGCATTACTGATCCAAGGATGACACCTGAGCACAGAGCACTTGATCCATTCGGGTCGGGTCGCTACAGCTAGGTGACGGACCTATTGCAGGAGCAGATGCAGACGTTATGAACGTTTGGCTAGCTCAATATGATGACTACTTGATAGTTTAGTGCACCATGCTTAATGGCTTAGATTCGGGACTTCAAAGACGTTTTGAACGTCATGGAGCATATGAGATGTTCCAGGAGTTGAAGTTAATATTTCAAGCAAATACCCGAGTTGAGAGACATGAAGTCTCGAACAAGTTCTATAGCTAAAAGATGGAGGAGAATCGCTCAACTAGTGAGCATGTGCTCAGATTGTCTGAGTACTACAATCGCTTGAATCAAGTGGGAGTTAATCTTCCAGATAAGATAGTGATTGACAGAATTCTCTAGTCACCGTCACCAAGTTAGTAGAACTTCATGAAGAACTATGATATGCAAGGGATAACGGAAACGATTCCCAAGCTCTTCGTAATGCGGAAATTGACGAAGGTAGAAATCGAGAAAAACATCAAGTGTTGATGGTAGACAAGACCACTAGTTTCAAGAAAAGGGCAGAGGGAAGAAGGGGAACTTCAAGAAGAACAGCAAGCAAGTTGCTGCTCAAGTGAGGAAGCCCAAGTCTGGTCCTAAGCCTGAGACTAAGTGTTTCTACTGCAAAGGGACTGGTCACTGGAAGCGGAACTACCCCAAGTGATTGGCAGATAAGAAAGATGGCAAAGTGGACATAAGTATATTTGATATACATGTTATTGATGTGTACTTTACTAGTGTTTATAGAAACCCCTCAATATTTGATACTAGTTCAGTTGCTAAGAGTAGTAACTCGGAATAGGAGTTGCAGAATAAACAAAGACTAGTTAAGGGTGAAGTGACGATGTGTGTTGGAAGTAGTTCCAAGATTGATATGATCATCATCACACACTCCCCTATACTTTCGGGATTAGTGTTGAACCTAAATAAGTGTTATTTGGTTTTGCGTTGAGCATGAATATGATTTGATCATGTTTATTGAAATACGGTTATTCATTAAAATCAGAGAATAATTGTTGTTCTGTTTACATGAATAAAACCTTCGATGGTCATACACCCAATGAAGCAAGTTCATTGGATCTCGATCGTAGTGATACACATATTCATAATATTGAAACCAAAAGATGCAAAGTTAATAATGATAGCGCAACTTATTTGTGGCACTGCCGTTTAGGTCATATTGGAGTAAAGCGCACGAAGAAACTCCATGCTGATGGGCTTTTGGAATCACTTGATTATGAATCACTTGATGCTTGCGAACCATGCCTTATGGGCAAGATGACTAAAACGCCGTTCTCCGGAACAATGAAGCAAGCAACAGATTTGTTGGAAATCATACATACTGATGTATGTGGTCCGATGAATATTAAGGCTTGCAGCAGGTATCATTATTTTCTGACCTTCACAGATGATTTGAGCACATATGGGTATATCTACTTGATGAAACATAAGTCTGAAACATTTGAAAAGTTCAAAGAATTTCAGAGTGAAGTGGAAAATCATCATGACAAGAAAAAAAGGTTTCTACGATCTGATCGCGGAGACAAATATTTGAGTTACGAGTTTGGTCTTCAATTAAAACAATGTGGAATAGTTTCACAAATTCATGCCACCTAGAACACCACAACATAATGGTGTGTCCGAACGTCATAACCGTACTTTATTGGATATAGTACAATCTATGATGTTTCTTACCGATTTACCACTATCGTTTTGGGGTCATGCATTAGAGACAGCTGCATTCACGTTAAATAGGGCACCATCAAAATCCATTGAGACGATGCCTTATGAACTATGGTTTGGCAAGAAACCAAAGTTGTCGTTTCTGAAAGTTTGGGGCTGCGATGCTTATGTGAAAAAGCTTCAACCTGATAAGCTCGAACCCAAATCGGAGAAATGTGTCTTCATAGGATATCCAAAGGAGACTATTGGATACACCTTCTATCACAGATCCGAAGGCAAGACTTTTGTTGCTAAGTTCGGAAACTTTCTGGAGAAGGAGTTTCTCTCGAAAGAAGTGAGTGGGAGGAAAGTAGAACTTGACGAGGTAACTGTACCTGCTCCCTTATTGGAAAATAGTGCATCACAGAAAACTGTTTCTGTAAACACCTACACCAATTAGTGAGGAAGCTAATGATAATGATCATGAAACTTCAGAATAAGATACTACTGAACCTCATAGATCAACCAGAGTGAGATCCGCGCCAGACTGGTACAGTAATCCTATTCTGGAGGTCATGTTACTTGACCATGACGAACCTACGAACTATGAGGAAGCGATGATGAGCCCAGATTCTGATAAATGGCTTGAGGCCATGAAATCTGAGATAGGATCCATGTATGAGAACAAAGTGTGGACTTTGGTGGACTTGCCCGATGATCGACAAGCCATTGATAATTAATGGATCTTCAAGAGGAAGATGGACACTGATAGTAGTGTTACTGTCTATAAAACTCGACTTTTCACAAAAGGGTTTCGGCAAGTTCAAGGGATTGACTACGATGAGACCTTCTCACCCATAGCGATGCTTAAGTCTGTCCGAATCATGTTAGCAATTGCCGCATTTTATGAAATCTAGCAAATGGATAAACAAAACTGCATTCCTTAATGGATTTATTAAAGAAGAGTTGTATATGATGCAACCAAAAGGTTTTTTCAATCCTAAAGGTGCTAACAAAATATGCAAGCTCCAGCGATCCATCTATGGACTGGTACAAGCATCTCGGAGTTGGAATATACGCTTTGATAAGTTTATCAAAGCATATAGTTTTATACAGACTTGCGGTAAAGCCTGTATTTACTAGAAAGTGAGCGGGAGCACTATAGCATTTCTGATAAGTATATGTGAATGACATATTGTTGATCGGAAATAATGTAGAATTATTCTGCAAAGCATAAAGGAGTGTTTGAAAGGAGTTCTTCAAAGAAAGACCTCGGTGAAGCTGCTTACATATTGAGTATGAAGATCTATAGAGATAGATCAAAACGCTTGATAAGTTTTTTCAATGAGTACATACCTTGACAAGATTTTGAAGTAGTTCAAAATGGAACAGTCAAAGAAAGAGTTCTTGCCTGTGTTACAAGGTGTGAAATTGAGTAAGACTCAAAACCCGATCACGATAGAAGATAGAAAGAGAATGAAAGTCATTCCCTATGCCTTGGCCATAGGTTCTATAAAGTATGCCATGCTATGTACCAGATCTATTATATACCCTAAACTGTGTTAAGCAAGGGAATACGATAGTGATCTAAGAGTAGATCACTGGACAACGGTCAAAATTATCCTTAGTGGAATAAGGAAATATTTCTCAATTATGGAGGTGACAAAAAGGTTCGTCGTAAAAAGTTACGTCGATGCAAGTTTTGACACAGATCTGGATGACTCTAAATCTCGATCTAGATACATATTGAAAGTGGGAGCAATAAGCTAGAGTAGCTCCGTGCAGAGCATTGTTGACATAGAAATTCGCAAAATACTTACGGATCTGAATGTGACAGACCCGTTGACTAAAATTATCTCACAAGCAAAACATAATCACACCTTAGTATTCTTTGGGTGTTAATCACATAGCGATGTGAACTGGATTACTGACTCTAGTAAACCCTTTGGGTGTTGATCACATATCGATGTGAACTATGGGTGTTAATCACATGGTGATGTGAACTATTGCTGTTAAATCACATGGCGATGTGAACTAGATTATTGACTCTAGTGCAAGTGGGAGACTGAAGGAAATATGCCCTAGAGGCAATAATAAAGTTATTATTTATTTCCTTATATCATGATAAAAGTTTATTATTCATGCTAGAATTGTATTAACTAGAAACATAATACATGTGTGAATACATAGACAAACAGAGTGTCACTAGTATGCCTCTACTTGACTAGCTCGTTAACCAAAGATGGTTATGTTTCCTAACCATGGACAAAGAGTTGTCATTTGATTAACGGGATCGCATCATTAGTTGAATGATCTGATTGACATGACCCATTCCATTAGCTTAGCACCCGATCGTTTAGTATGTTGCTATTGCTTTCTTCATGACTTATACATGTTCCTATGACTATGAGATTATGCAACTCCAGTTTGTCGGAGGAACACTTTGTGTGCTACCAAACGTCACAACGTAACTGGGTGATTATAAAGGAGCTCTACAGGTGTCTCCAAAGGTACATGTTGGGTTGGCATATTTCGAGATTAGGATTTGTGACTCCAATTGTCGGAGAGGTATTTCTGGGCCCTCTCAGTAATGCACATCACTGAAGCCTTGCAAGCATTGCAACTAATGAGTTAGTTGGGGGATGATGTATTACGAAACGAGTAAAGAGACTTGCCAGTAATGAGATTGAACTAGGTATGGGATACTGACGATCGAATCTCGGGAAAGTAACATACCGATGACAAAGGGAACAACGTATGTTGTTATGCGGTCTGACCGATAAAAGATCTTTGTAGAATATGTAGGAGCCAATATGAGCATCCAGGTTCCGCTATTGGTTATTGACCGGAGATGTGTCTCGGTCATGTCTACATTGTTCTCGAACCCGTAGGGTCCGCACGCTTAAGGTTTCGATGACAATTATATTATGAGTTTATGATGTACCTAAGTTTGTTCGGAGTCCCGGATGTGATCACGGACATGACGAGGAGTCTCAAAATGGTCGAGACATAAAGATTGATATATTGGAAGCCTATGTTTGGATATCGGAAGTGTTCCGGCTGAAATCGGGATTTTACCGGAGTACCGGGAGGTTACCGGAACCCCCCGGGAGGTATATGGGCCTTAGTGGGCCTTAGTGGAAGAGAGGAGAGGTGGCCAGAGATGGGCCGCGCGCCCCTCCCCCCTTTGTCCGAATAGGACAAGGAGAGGGGGCCGGCCCCCCTTCCTCCTCTCTCTCCTCTTTTTTCCCCCTCCGCAAATCCTATTCCAACTAGGAAAGGGGGGGAGTCCTACTCCCGGAGGGAGTATGACTCCTCCTGGCGCGCCTCCTCTTGGCCGGCCGCCCCCCTTTGAGCCTTTATATACGGAGGCAAGGGGCACCCCTAAAGACACAAGTTTATCCACGTGATCATATTCTTAGCCATGTGCGGTGCCCCCTTCCACCATAGTCCTCGATAATATTGTAGCGGTGCTTAGGCGAAGCCCTGCAATGGTAGTACATCAAGATCGTCACCACGCCGTCGTGCTGACGGAACTCTTCCCCGACACTTTGCTGGATCGGAGTCCGGGGATCGTCATCGAGCTGAACGTGTGCTAGAACTCGGAGGTGCCGTAGTTTCGGTGCTTGATCGGTCGGGCCGTGGAGACGTACGACTACATCAACCAAATTAACGCTTCCGTTGTCGATCTACAAGGGTATGTAGATCACACTCTCCCCCTCTCGTTGCTATGCATCACCATGATCTTGCGTGTGCGTAGGAATTTTTTTGAAATTACTACGTAACCCAACAGACCAAACTATATGATTTTGTAGGGATGAACTTTCTTTGGCCATGTTATTTTGAGAAGACATGATTGCTTAGTTAGTATGCTTGAAGTATTATTATTTTTATGTCAATATTAAACTTTTTATCTTGAATCTTTCGGATCTGAACATTCATGCCACAATAAATAAAATTACATTGAGTATGCTAGGAAGCATTCCACATCAAAAATTCTATTTTTATCATTTACCTACTCGAGGACGAGTAGGAATTAAGCTTGGGGATGCTGATACGTCTCCAACGTATCTATAATTTTTTATTGTTACATGCTATTATATTATCTCTTTTGGATGTTTATGGGCTTTATTATGCACTTTTATATTATTTTTGGGACTAACATATTAACCCAGAGCCCAGTGCCAGTTTCTGTTTTTCCCTTGTTTCAGTGTTTCGAAGAAAAGGAATATCAAACGGAGTCCAAACCAAATGAAACCTTTGGAAGAGTTATTTGGAAAGAAAGCAATCTGGGAGACTTGGAGTGCACGTCAGGGGATCAACGAGGAGAGCACGAGGCAGGGGGCGCACCCTCCACCCTCGTGGGTGATACGTCCATTTTGCATCATGCTTTTATATCGATATTTGTTGCATTATGGGCTGTTATTACACATTATGTCACAATACTTATGCCTATTCTCTCTTATTTTACAAGGTTTACATAGAGGGAGAATGCCGGCAGCTGGGATTCTGGGATGGAAAAGGAGCAAATATTAGAGACCTATTCTACACAGCTCCAAAAGTCCTAAAACTCCATGGAAGACGTTTTCCAAATATATAAAAAATACCGAGAGAAAGAACTTCACCAGGGGGCCACACCCTGCCCATGAGGGTGGGGGCGCGCCCTACCCCCTGGGCACGCCCCCCACCCTCGTGGCCCCCCTGGTGGCCCTCCAGTGACCATCTTCTGCTAAATGAAGTCTTTCGATGGGAAAAAAAGAAGCCACCTTCTCGGACAAAACTCCGCCGCCACGAGGCGGAACCTTGGCGGAACCAATCTAGGGCTCTGGCGGAGCTGTTCTGCCGGGGAAACTTCCCTCCCAGAGGGGAAAATCATCGCCATCATCATCACCAACGCTCCTCTCATTGGGAGAGGGCAATCTCCATCAACATCTTCATCAGCACCATCTCCTCTCAAAACCCTAGTTCATCTCTTGTATCCAATTCTTGTCTCCAAGTCCGAGATTGGTGCTAGTAGGTTGCAAGTAGTGTTAATTACTCCTTGTAGTTGATGCTAGTTGGTTTAATTGGTGGAAGATCATATGTTTAGATCCTATATGCATATTAATACCCCTATGATTATGAACATGTTTATGCTTTGTGAGTAGTTACTTTTATTCCTGAGGACATGGGAGAAGTCTTGCTATTAGTAGTCATGTGAATTTGGTATTCGTTCGATATTTTGATGAGATGTATGTTGTCTCTCCTCTAGTGGTGTTATGTGAACGTTGACTACATGACACTTCACCATTGTTTGGGCCTAGAGGAAGGCATTGGGGAGTAATAAGTAGATGATGGGTTGCTAGAGTGACAGAAGCTTAAACCCTAGTTTATGTGTTGCTTCGTAAGGGGCTGATTTGGATCCATGTGTTTCATGCTATGGTTAGGTTTACCTTAATACTTTTGTTGTATTTGCGGATGCTTGCAATAGAGGTTAATCATAAGTGGGATGCTTGTCCAAGTAAGGGCAGTACCCAAGCACCGGTCCACTCACATACCAGATTATCAAAGTACCGAACGCGAATCATATGAGCGTGATGAAAACTAGCTTGACGATATTCCCATGTGTCCTCGGGAGCGCTTTTCTCTATATAAGAGTTTGTCCAGGCTTGTCCTTTGCTACAAAAAGGATTGGGCCACCTTTCTACACTTTATTTACTTTTGTTACTTGTTGCTCGTTACAAATTATCCCATCACAAAACTATCTGTTACCACTTATTTCAGTACTTGCAGAGAATACCTTGCTGGAAACCGCTTATCATTTCCTTCTGCTCCTCGTTGGGTTCGACACTCTTACTTATCGAAAGGACTACGATAGATCCCCTATACTTGTGGGTCATCAAGACTCTTTTCTGGCATCGTTGCCGGGGAGTGAAGCACCTTTGGTAGGTGGAATTTGGTAAGGAAAAATTTATATAGTGTGCTGAAATTTACTGTCACTTGTTATTATGGAAAGTAATCCTCTGAGGGGCTTGTTCGGGGTATCTTCACCCCGACCAGTAGAGCAAAGAGTTTCTCCTCAACCTACTGAACCTACTGAAAATGAAAATGACTGCTTTGAAATTCCTTCGGGTATGATAGAAAAACTGCTAGCTAATCCCTTTTTAGGAGATGGAACAAAACATCCTGATGAGCATCTAATATATGTGGATGAAGTTTGTGGACTATTTAAGCTTGCTGGTGTACCCGGAGATGTTGTTAAGAAGAAGAAGGTCTTCCCTTTATCTTTGAAGGGAGACGCATCGACATGGTATAGGCTATGTGATGATATGGGGTCTTGGAATTACAAATGATTGAAATTGGAATTTCATGAGAAGTTTTATCCTATGCATCTTGTTCATCGTGATCACAATTACATATATAATTTTTGGCCTCGCGAAGGAGAAAGCATCGCTCAAGCTTGGGGGAGGCTTAAATCAATGTTATATTCATGCCCCAATCATGAGCTCTCGAGAAAAATGATTATTCAAATTTTATATGCTCGGCTTTCTGATAACAATCACACCATTCTTGATACTTCTTGTGCTGGCTCTTTTATGATGAAGACTATTGAATTTAAATGGGATTTATTGGAAAGAATTAAATGCAACTCTGAAGATTGGGACCTCGACAAAGGTAAGGAGTCCGGTATAACACCTAGTTTTGGTTGTGTTAAATCTTTTATGGATACCGATATTTTTCGTAAATTTAGCACTAAATATGGACTTGACTCTGATATAGTAGCTTCTTTTTGTGAATCTTTTGCTATTTATGTTGATCTCCCCAAGGAGAAGTGGTTTAAATATCATCCTCCCATAGAAGTAAAAGTAGCTGCACCTATTAAAGTTGAAGAAAAGATCGTCACTTATAATGACCCTATTGTTCCTACTTCTTATGTTGAGAAACCACCTTTCCCTATTAGGATAAAGGATCATGCTAAAGCTTCAACTGTAGTTCGTAAAAGCAATATTAAAACATATACACCTCCTGAGCAAGTTAAAGTTGAACCTAATATTGCTATTGTTAAAGATCTCTTGTCCGATAATATTGACGGGCATGTTATTTATCTCTGTGATGAAACTGCTAGAATTGCTAAACCCTGTGCTAAAGATAAATCTAGACCTGTGGTAGGCATGCATGTTATTTCTGTTAAAATAGGAGATCATTGTTATCATGGCTTATGTGATATGGGTGCCAGTGCTAGCGCAATACCTCATTCCTTATACAAAGAAATTATGCATGAGATTGCACCTGCTAAAATAGAAGATATTGATGTCACAATTAAACTTGCCAATAGAGATACTATTTCACCAATGGGAATTGTTAGAGATGTTGAACTCTTGTGTGGGAAAACTAAATATCCTGCTGATTTTCTTGTTCTTGGTTCCCCACAAGATAGCTTTTGTCCCATTATATTTGGTAGACCCTTCTTGAACACTGTTAATGCTACCATAGATTGCAAAAGGGATGTTGTTACTGTCGGTTTAGATGATATGACTCATGAATTTAATTTCTCTAAATTTAGTAGACAACACCGTGAAGAAGAATTACCTAGTAAGGATGAAATTATTGGTCTTGCTTCTATTGCCATACCTCCTAGTGATCCTTTAGAACAATATTTGCTAGACCATGAAAATGATATGTTTATGAATGAAAGAATGGAAATAGATGAAGTATTCTTTAAACAGGAACCTATTCTGAAAAACAATTTACCCATTGAAATCCTAGGGGATCCTCCTCCACCCAAGGGTGATCTCGTGTTTGAGCTTAAACCGTTACCTGGTACTCTTAAATATGCTTATCTTGATGAGAAAAAGATATATCATGTTATTATTAGTGCTAAATTTTCAGAGCATGAGGAAGAGAGATTATTGAAAACTATGAAGAAGCACCGTGCTGCTATTGGGTATACTCTTGATGATCTTAAGGGCATTAGTCCCACTCTATGTCAACATAAAATTAATTTGGAAGAAGATGCTAAACCAGTTCGTGATCATCAACGACGGCTGAATCCTAAAATGAAAGAAGTGGTAAGAAAGGAAATACTAAAGCTCCTTGAGGCAGGTATAATCTATCCCGTTGCTGATAGTCAGTGGGTAAGTCCTGTCCATTGTGTCCCTAAGAAGGGAGGTATTACTGTAGTTCCTAATGATAAAGATGAATTGATTCCTCAAAGAATTATTACAGGTTATAGGATGGTAATTGATTTCCGCAAATTAAAAAAGGCAACTAAAAAGGATCATTACCCCTTACCTTTTATCGATCAAATGCTAGAAAGATTATCCAAACATACACATTTTTGCTTTCTAGATGGTTATTCTGGTTTCTCTCAAATACCCGTGTCAGCCAAAGATCAATCAAAGACTACTTTTACATGCCCTTTTGGTACTTTTGCTTATAGACGTATGCCTTTTGGTTTATGTAATGCACCTGCTACCTTTCAAAGATGCATGATGGCTATATTCTCTGACTTCTGTGAAAAAAATTGTGAGGTTTTCATGGATGATTTCTCCGTCTATGGATCTTCTTTTGATGATTGCTTGAGCAACCTTGATCGAGTTTTGTAGAGATGTGAAGAAACTAATCTTGTCTTGAATTGGGAAAAGTGCCACTTTATGGTTAATGAAGGTATTGTCTTGGGGCACAATGTTTCTGGAAGAGGTATTGAGGTTGATAAAGCCAAGGTTGATGCTACTAAGAAGATGCCATATCCCAAGGACATCAAAGGTATAAGAAGTTTCCTTGGTCATGCCGGATTTTATAGGAGGTTTATTAAGGACTTCTCAAAAATCTCTCAGCCTCTGACCAATTTATTACAAAAAGATATATCATTTGTTTTTGATGATGATTGTGTAGAAGCATTTGAAATACTTAAGAAATCATTGATTTCTGCACCTATTGTTCAGCCACCTGATTGGAATTTACCCTTCGAAATTATGTGTGATGCCAGTGATTATGTTGTAGGTGATGTTCTAGGACAAAGAGTTGATAAGAAATTAAATGTTATTCAATATGCTAGTAAAACCCTAGACAATGCTCAAAGAAATTATGCTACTACTAAAAAAGAATTCTTAGCAGTTGTATTTGCTTGTGATAAGTTCAGACCTATATTGTTGATTCTAAAGTAACTATTCACACTAATCACACTACTATTAAATATCTCATGGAAAAGAAAGATGCTAAACCTAGACTTATTAGATGGGTTCTCTTGCTACAAGAGTTTGACTTACATATTATTGATAGAAAGGGAGCTGAGAACCCCGTTGCAGACAACTTGTCTAGGTTAGAAAATGTGATTAATGACCCACTTCCTATTGATGATAGCTTTCCGGATAAGCAATTAAATGTCATAAATGCTTCTCATACTGCTCCATGGTATGCTGATTATGCTAATTACATTGTTGCTAAGTTTATGCCACCTAGTTTCACATACCAGCAAAAGAAAAAGTTCTTCTATGATTTGAGGCATTACTTTTGGGATGACCCAAATTTTTATAAAGAAGGAGTAGATGGTGTTATTAGACGTTGTGTACCAGAGCATGAACAGGAATAGATCCTACGCAAGTGTCACTCCGAAGCTTATGGAGGACACCATGCTGGAGATAGAACTGCACATAAGGTATTGCAATCTGGTTTTTGTTGGCCTACTCTCTTCAAGGATGCCCATAAGTTCGTCTTATCTTGTGATGAATGTCAAAGAATTGGTAATATTAGTAGACGTCAAGAAATGCCTATGAACTATTCACTCGTTATTGAACCATTTGATGTTTGGGGCTTTGACTATATGGGACCCTTTCCTTCCTCTAATGGATATACACATATTTTAGTTGTTGTTGATTACGTTACTAAGTGGGTAGAAGCTATTCCAACTAGTAGTGTTGATCATAACTGTCGGGGATATACCCCGCGGTGTAAACCGCTAGATGTATGACCCGCCCGGAGCTTGGTGATTCACGAGTAACCCGCTCGATCTTGGTGGCTCATAGTAACCCGGCGGGCGGGTCAGATGGATGACAAGGCCCAAGGCCCAGAAGGCCGGCTCATGTTATGGTGGACGATTTAGGAGGAAAGAACAAGGAATACTCTCCTACAAAGGAAGCAAGAATAGGACTCCACTTGTAATAGAGTAATCCTAATCCAACTAGGATTAGTCATGTAAACCACCTCTTCGACATATATAAGGAGGGGTAGGGCTCCCCTAAGAGGGATAAGCAAGAAGCAATAATCTCTAGGGCTAGACACAAAGAGCCGGCTTATCGGCAACTCCCTCGTGAGCATAATGAGATGTAGCCACAAACAGCATGTAGGGCTATTACCGGATGATGTTTCCCAGGGACCAAAGCTGTCTAAACCCTTGTCTTGTGTGTCGCGTCTCTCGTCCCGATCAACCCATCTCAAGCTACTACAAAGATGTGTTGGCCTCACGACTAAGTCCTCACACTAGGACATCTGTCGTGACATTCTACGACAGTTGGCGCCCACCGTGGGGCTTGCGCACGGTGGTGTTGAGTTCTTGGAGCGATCTTTCACAGGATCGAGAAGCTCATGAATTGATGGATGAAGAAGAGCCGGCGCGAAACAATTGCGCAAGGTAACTCGAGGTACAAATTGTGATCGAGAGAAAGCTAGGATTGCAGTCCGCTCCCCTACTTCTGTCCGAAAAAATCGCTAAGACCGCAATCTAACTTTCCGCTGGAGTTTTTCTTCTCGGTTTATGTGACGCGCGTAGCCACCAAGGCTGACATGAAGCAATCCTGCCCTGTGGTCAAATCGCCGCAGTCCTCGGTTTCTTCGGACCGACCAAACTAGGCACACGCGCATGCATGCAAGGGATCGGCTCCCGTGTCTGGACGAGAAGCCTGCAAAGCAACTGGAAGACGCTTCCATTAAGTACTCTGCCACGTGATGGCCTAGTTGATCTACAACTCCAGATATTCTACCTAGCCAAAATTGCTATATGAGGAGGCGATCGGATCTACCTTGGAAAAGTCATACAAAAAATATATATTGTGTGGTCGCCGTACTTTTTGCTGATTCATGGAAGTTGCAGCTGGTGCACGCGCCTCCGCGTCAAATCCGTTTGGGAGTAAAAAGTAATCTGTCAGGGCCAGTACATTGCGACGTACATGCACAAGCTCCCAGGAGAACTTGTTTTTGACTAAGGCTGGTCATAGTGGGGAGTAACTTAGACTAGTGTCATACATATGACACTAGTCTATGTTACTATCTGCATAGGGCAAAGTGTCATATAAGTAGTATCATATATAGTTGCATTTATTAGTTTATAGACTCAACATTTCTCGGGAAGCGCTATGTGATGGTAACATAATATGTTACTTCAAACACCTCTCTCCTCATTAATTAGGTGCCACATAAGCAAACATGTTTTGGGATGTGTTATGTTACTAGCTAAATTACTCCCACTATGACTAGCCTAAGCACTACTTTTTCTTACTAAAGCAAATCTGTGCACAAGGAGGTGCTTCATCAGTCAAAATCAATGGACAAAATCAACTACCATTGTTCACATCATGGCAAGCCGGCCACAATTGACATGAAGACAAATTACTGAACCAGTTATTATTGTGCTGATATGGGTTGTACAAGAAACAAGGTGTTTTTAGGTACTTTCGGCTTGTTGCATGTTCGAGAAAACTAGCAATAATGTGACAGGGCTGAAGCGTGGAAAGTTCATGCATTGAGAATACGCAAACATGAATAGTAGGATACGGAGTTGAAAAAAAAGGACCAAGACGCAGAAGCAAAGCTGACTGCGATCCGGACTCCATTGCATGCGTCCGTGACCCATCCATCGGACTGGCTCGCTGCTACCGTCGAGTCGCACCCCGCCAGCGAACCGCCGTCAGCCGCCTTCAAAGTCGCCTCCAGGTCGTTTTCCCCTGGCAAATCCTTCTCCGCCACAACGGCCAACACCCGGCCATACCTCTGCTCTAAGCCGCCATACCTTTGTTATGAGTCGTGGAGTGGCCCCACCTGCAGCTGCGGCCACCTCTGCTTTGCTCTGACCCCTGTCCCGTATCTCCATGGAAGTTGCTCTCCTAAGACTTACTACTAGTGCTAATTAAGAAGCACAATGGCGCAATCTCCAAGAAGGACCATCATCCATCACATGAAAGACAAGGCTAGTCAAAGTGATGAATCAATTACTCCGTTACTGGTGATACTTTGTTACTAGTACTATTTATCTGTCCGGCTCAAGATGGACATAGGAAGGCCATGCTGAGATCATGGTGCAAAAATACATGTCCGATAATTTAAAAAACCGGACGAAGTTAAAAAATGCGTTGCGTGGAGCCTGAGCCGCCCACCTCCGCGGTCTCCCCTCGCTTCTGAGCCGCCATGAGCCGACGGGGCTATTTGAGTCGCCGGTCTGCCTGAGCCGTTTCTATCGCATTGAGCAGATCTTCCGTCATCCGAGCAAACCAGGTGATATCCATCCAAGTTTATTTTATTAACACATATTATTTTCATCAAAGAACAATTACTTGGTCTATGATAATTTTTCGCAGGACCATTATTCCTTACAAAAAGGTGTCGCAAAAGGGGCAAATAATATTTTTGCACTAGCGTTCGTCCTACGCAAGTTGCCACCCCCGCTACATCAACACACACGGCTGACTCATTGTCCGTGCCCATGGCCGGCTTGCCTGCGTCCCTGCCGTTTACAACGCCACGAACGACTCGCCCGTCCGCTCTCGCGGCCGGTTCACGCGTCCGTGCCGGCTTACAACGAGGAGGGCTACTTGCTCGTCCGCACCGGCTTACAACACCGCGGCCGAATCATCTGTCTGCTCCCGCGGCCGACTCAGCCGTGATTGATTTCAGCTTCACCATGGTGATCGTCAACTCCGTAGTGATAATTACTCACCTGACGCATCAGGTGAAATCCATCCAGTATATTTTATATTATATATTGCTTTCTTTAAAAAGAGCAATTGCTCTGGCTTGTAAGTTCTCCAGTGCAGGATAGGTTATATCACTGAGATGTTGAATGACTCATACCGGTTTATATCACGGTCAAATATGGAGAGTCTCAAGCCAACTCCTCGAGTAGTCTTAAGACTCAGAGGCTACAATGACATGAATCGGGAACTCCGGGTCATTGGAGGGAATGATAACCCGGTTCCGGAAGACACCAACATATTGATGAAAATTTAAAGACTGTTAGAAAATTATCGGTTCAAAATAAAGATTCCGGTTTAAAATCCGGTTCAAGAGTCATCTCTCTCCTGCAAAGCTTTGAAGCTCTCAAATCCAGTTCAGACATCTAGTTCAAGGTAAATTTGTCTCTTACAAAGCTTTGAAGCTCTCAAATCGAGTTCAAAATCCAGCTCAAGGTAAATTTATCTCTCACAAAGTTTTGAAGCTTTTAAATTCAGTTTAAAGTTCCGGTTTAAAAAGAATTAATCTCTCGCAAGTTCAAGTTCTTAGACAGATTAAAGGGTGCCAAAAAGAGCTTGCTGCTACGATGCACGGTTCAAACATGGGTATCCCTCCTTACGGCTTATCTTATTATGGTCACTTGGGGGCTTCCTGCTCATCGAGCATAGCTGTCAATACCCTCTTGATCGGCGCAATGCCAAAGCTTATATGGTCACTTGGGGGCTTCCTGTTCAAACATAGGTCATATTCGAACCAAAGAGATAGCCGCCGTAACCCTTTTGATCGGCACAAAGCCAAACTCACTAGGGGGCTTCTTGATCGTATCCGAATCATAGCTTAACCCCTTTTGGGTCCGACTTGGATCATATTCGAATCAGGATCGTTAAAAACCTCTCAATGTCATTTGGGGGCTTCCTGTTCAAACATAGGTCGTATTCTAACCAAAGAGAACATAGATGTCGGTACCCTCTTGATCGGCGCAACGCCAAAGCCACTAGGGGCTACATGATCGTATTCGAATCCTAGCTTAACCCCTTTGGAATGGTTTACTGATCGTATTCGAATCAGAAATCTCGATTTTTATTTGGTTTAAGTTTTTGCAAACAATCTTTTGGGTTTTGATATTTTTTGCTCATATCTGAAGCATATAAGTGTGGTTTCGTTTAAACCCATCTTGGCTTTGGACGATAAGTTGCCAACATGTGACAATCATCATATATTTGGAAGTATTGGCTTCTAAGGATTGGGTTATCATCCTTACTGCACAGGTCATGTAAACCGGCAGTACAAATTAAATATCACAATAGTTATATGTGGGATATTATAATCCGCCCTGTGGTAAACCGCCAGGGGATCTTGTGATTTACTTATGTGCAGGATAAGACTACATTTGAGTAGTTACCCGCCCTGGCTTTTGATGTTAAGTCGCCAGGGCATATGTTGTTTAAACTCTGTGCAGGATTTACAAAGCTATGATTTACATAAAGGATTAAGTTCCAGCCCATCATCAAAGATTGAAATTGGTGTGTCAAAAGGGTTATCAATCCTTGATTTTCTCAAAGGCTATAAGCCGCCGGATTATAAAAATTCCGGCTTACAATGGAGGCATATTAAATCGCCATCGGTCAAGAGCCGCAGGTATTTCAACTCCGGATTTACTTGTCAACAGATAAGGTATTCAAAGTCGCTTTGGCGAAACGGCTATTATTTTACCAATGGATATGATTTATTCTACAATGAAAGGAATAGTCCCAAGTCGCTGCAGGCTTACGACCCGGCACTTGGGAGCTACATTATTTAGTTTGAGATCACATCAAATATGCAAGTCCCATGTCACTACCAGCATGCACCATGGCACTTGGGGGCTAATGCAAAGACAATTTTACTGGCCTTATTGAAGACCCGACTCATCACATCATAATGAGCCGGCCCTTGGGGGCTACCATTTGCTCCTGTCAACAATTCAAGGTACACAAGTTTTATTCCATTATATTGAAGGGTCCACTGCTCAGTTGGTAAAGCACAAAGCTCTTAACCTTGTGGACGTGGGTTCAAGCCCCATGATGGGGGTTACATCATATGATGTTCTTTTCAAAAGAAGTATATATAAAGTCCCAGCTCAATATTATCTTACTGAGCCGGCCCTTGGGGGCTACACGTTGCTATTCCAGTTTACATGATCATATTTACAAAGTCCCTGCTCATTATTGCATAATGACCCGGCCCTTGGGGGCTACACTGGTTGAAGTTTTATGAGCATAAGGCAATTACAAGTCCCAAGTTGCTGTAAGCATGACAACCCGGCACTTGGGGGCTACAGGTGATATACATATAAGGGGGAAAATCTTCAAATTCTCAGTTTTGAGCAGGTCAGATTGACCCGGTGTTTGCAACAATCATGATCTGGTGTCACCAATAATTATGATCCGGCGTCGGCAACAGTTATGACCCAGTGCTATCAATATTTACAAGCCGGCAATTTTGGCAGTTATAACTAGCCAACCTCTACATCTTTAAACTGGTGGATCACCAGATGAATCTTGAGTCCAATATGTTTATTAAACCGGAGCTTTGGAAACCGACTCAAATGGATTATTCCTTATAATATTTCTCAACAAGAGACCAATGTCAGCAAATTGACTCTGAAGTTGGCCTGTTGACCCGGATTTCTCAAAGGAAGTATCTGGATTTTTTGCATTGGTAAAATTGGGACATATCTGCTAAGGAGATTTGCTATGAGATCATGGATACATATCAAGGAGGAAATGTCAAGGACTTAAGGATGATTAGGTGCCGGCTTACAAGAATATTTAACCCAGAGTACAACCTATCAACTTTGTTCTTATGTTTATGTTGCAGATCAGTTTAACATGGATAAAATCCAAATTAAACTGGGGGCTAGTGTCGAGGATATACCCCGCGGTGTAAACCGCTAGATGTATGACCCGCCCGGAGCTTGGCGATTCACGGGTAACCCGCCCGATCTTGGCGGCTCATAGTAACCCGGCGGGTGGGTCAGATGGATGACAAGGCCCAAGGCCCAGAAGGCTGGCTCATGTTATGGTGGACGATTTATGAGGAAAGCACAAGGAATATTCTCCTACAAAGGAAGCAAGACTAGGACTCCACTTGTAATAGAGTAATCCTAATCCAACTAGGACTAGTCATGTAAACCGCCCCTTCGACATATATAAGGAGGGGTAGGGCTCCCCAAAGAGGGACAAGCAAGAAGCAATAATCTCTAGGGCTAGACACAAAGAGCCGGCTTATCGGCAACTCCCTCATGAGCATAATGAGATCTAGCCACAAACAGCATGTAGGGCTATTACCGGATGATGTTTCCCGGGGCCCAAAGCTGTCTAAACCCTTGTCTTGTGTGTCGCGTCTCTCATCCCGATCAACCCCTCTCAAGCTACTACAAAGATGCGTTGGCCTCATGACTAAGTCCTCACACTAGGACATCAGCCGTGACATTCTACGACAATAAAACTTTTCTATTAAAATGCTTAAAGAAGTTATTTTTCCAAGATTTGGAGTCCCTAGATATTTAATGACTGATGGTGGTTCACATTTTATTCATGATGCTTTCCGTAAAATGCTTGCTAAATATGATGTTAATCATAGAATTGCATCTCCTTATCACCCACAGTCTAGTGGTCAGGTAGAATTGAGTAATAGAGAGCTCAAACTAATTTTGCAAAAGACTGTTAATAGATCTAGAAAGAATTGGTCCAAGAAACTTGATGATGCATTATGGGCCTATAGAACTGCATATAAAAATCCTATGGGTATGTCTCCGTATAAAATGGTTTATGGAAAAGCATGTGACTTACCTCTCGAACTAGAACACAAGGCATATTGGGCTATTAAAGAGCTCAATTATGATTTCAAACTTGTCGGTAAGAAGAGGCTATTTGATATTAGCTCACTTGATGAATGGAGAACCCAAGCCTATGAAAATGCCAAGTTATTTAAAGAAAAAGTTAAAAGATGGCATGACAAAAGAATACAAAAGCGTGAGTTTAATGTAGGTGATTATGTATTGCTATACAACTCTCGTTTAAGATTTTTTGCAGGAAAACTTCTTTCTAAATGGGAAGGTCCTTACGTTATCGAGGAGGTCTATCATTGCGGTGCCATAAAAATCAATAACTTCGAAGGCACAAATCCAAAGGTGGGGAACGGTCAAAGAATCAAACATTATATCTCAGGTAATCCCATAAATTTTGAAACCAATGTTATTGAAACTGTAACCCCGGAGGAATACATAAGGGACATTTTCCGGAACGTTTCAGACTCCGAAAAGGAATAGGTATGTGGTACGGTAAGTAAACCGACTCCAAAACAGTTTTTAAGGCAATATTTCTCCGTTTTGGAATATTTAGAAAAATAGAAAAAATAAGAAGCATTCCGGGAAGGACACGAGGGTGGAGGGCGCGCCCTACCCTACTGGGCGCGCCCCCTACCTCGTGGGCACCTCGTGCGCTTTCCGGACTCCGTTTTCGTACATGACACGTATTTTGGTCGGTAAAAATTCATTATATAATCTCCCAGGGGTTTTGCCTCCCGTATCACGCAAATATCTCTTGTCTTTTTTTTTGAGCTATCCTGCTGCAGACAGAGCAACATGTCGTCCCAGGATTCGGAAGGAGAAAGCTATGTGGCTGATTACCTTGCAGATCCTAAGGTCTATGGGGATGTGGAGCATTGCGGTTGGACTACGGAAGAAGAAGAGGACTATGAACCCAAGGGAAAGGAGGCGACAAGCTCAGATGAAGATGAAGTCCCACTACCTCGACCTGGGGACATGCATGTGGAGTTCAAAAAGTCAATCCTCCCAGATAGGGTAAAGAAACCTAAGATCGAGTTTATCCCTTTTCACCTCTTGCAGGAAAACAAGCAGGCACTATGCAAAAAGATATTGAGCCTGGAGCAGGAGATCGAGGACCTAAGGGACCAAAATTCTGTCCTCAAGCGAAAATTAAGAAAGAAGCTTACGCCATCAACAAAACCATCAACTTCTCCACCAACAAAGAAGAATTGAGTATCTCATATGGGCACTCCACTTGGCAATTGCCAAGCTTGGGGGAGTGCCCCGGTATCGTATCACCATCACTTTTATCTTTACCGTTTTTCTTAGTTCGATCCCTTTGGTAATATCTTGATCTAGTAGAATAAAAGTTCTTAGTATGATCTTGTTGTGAGTTTTGCTTTATTATCCTTCTATGTAATCGAGTCCGTGAGCTATATATAATAAATATTAGTGTTGAGTCAAGGGCTTGATTATTTTGCCATGATCCTAAGCGAATAAAAGAAAGAGAAAGAAATAAAAAGAAACAAAGAGATCATGTGAGCCTTATGGAGAGTAATGAGCTCAAATAGAAAAAGTATGATGGATAAAAGTTGTTGAGAGTTGACAAACATAGTTTTGGTCATCGTTGCAATTAATAGGAAGTAATAAAGAAAGAGAGGTCTTCACATATAGATATACTATCTTGGACATCTTTTATGATTGTGAGCACTCATTAAAATATGACATGCTAAAGAGTTGACGTTGGACAAGGAAGACAACGTAATGGGTTATGTTTTCTTACATCTGAGATAAATTATATTGTCTTGGATCCTCCAACATGTTGAGCTTGCCTTTCCCCCTCATGCTAGCCAAATTCATCGCACCAAGTAGAGATACTACTTGTGCTTCCAAAATACCCTTAAACCAGTCTTGCCATGAGAGTCCACCACACCTACCTATGGATTGAGTAAGATCCTTCAAGTAAGTTGTCATCGGTGCAAGTAATAAAAATTGCTCTCTAAATATGTATGACTTATTAGTGTGGGAGAAAATAAGCTTTATACGATCGTGTGATATGGAAGAAATAAAAGCGACGGACTGCATAATAAAGGTCCGTATCACAAGTGGCAATATAAAGTGACGTTCTTTTGCATTAAGATTTTGTGCATCTAACCATAAAAGCACATGACAACCTCTGCTTCCCTCTATGAAGGTCCTATCTTTTACTTTTATCTCCTACCTTGCATAAGAGTCATGGTGATCTTCACCCTTCCTTCTTACATTTTATCCTTTGGCAAGCACAGTATGTTGGAAAGATCCTGGTATATATAGCTAATTGGATGTGAGTTTTCATGAACTATTATTGTTGACATTACCCTTGAGGTAAAACGTTGGGAGGCAAAACTATAAGCCCCTATCTTTCTCTATGTCCGATTAAAACTCCATACCCATAAGTATTGTGTGAGTGTCAGCAATTGTGAAAGACTATATGATAGTTGAGTATGTGGACTTGCTGAAAAGCTCTTGTATGTTGATTCTTTCCTATGTTATGATAAATTGCAATTGCTCCAATGACTGAGATTATAGTTTGTTAGTTTTCAATGAAGTTTACGATTCATACTTGAAATTGTGATTGAATTATTACTCTAGCATAAGAAATCATATGACAAGAATTATATAAGTTACTATTCTAAGAATGATCATGATGCCCTCATGTCCGTATTTTATTCTTATCGACACCTCTATCTCTAAACATGTGGACATATTTTTCGATTTCGGCTTTTCGCTTGAGGACGAGGGAGGTCTAAGCTTGGGGGAGTTGATACGTCCATTTTGCATCATGCTTTTATATCGATATTTTTGCATTATGGGCTGTTATTACACATTATGTCACAATACTTATGCCTATTCTCTCTTATTTTACAAGGTTTACATAAAGAGGGAGAATGCGGGCAGCTGGGATTCTAGGCTGGAAAAGGAGCAAATATTAGAGACCTATTCTGCACAACTCCAAAAGTCCTGAAACTCCACAGAAGATGTTTTCCAAATATATAAAAAATATTGAGAGCAAGAACTTCACCAGGGGGGCCACACCCTGCCCACAAGGGTGGGGGGCGCGCCCTACCCCCTGGGCGCGCCCCTACCTCGTGGGCCCCCTGGTGGCCCTTCGGTGACCATCTTCTGCTATATGAAGTCTTTCGATGGAAAAAAAATAAGAAGCCATCTTCTCGGACGAAACTCCGCCGCCACGAGGCGGAACCTTGGCGGAACCAATCTAGGGCTCTGGTTGAGCTGTTCTGCCGGGGAAACTTCCCTCCCGGAGGGGGAAATCATCGCCATCGTCATCACCAATGCTCCTCTCATCAGGAGAGGGCAATCTCCATCAACATCTTCATCAGCACCATCTCCTCTCAAAACCCTAGTTCATCTCTTGTATCCAATTCCTGTCTCCAAGTCCGGGATTGGTGCTAGTAGGTTGCTAGTAGTGTTAATTACTCCTTGTAGTTGATGCTAGTTGATTTAATTGGTGGAAGATCATATGTTTAGATCCTATATGCATATTAATACCCCTCTGATTATGAACATGTTTATGCTTTGTGAGTAGTTACTTTTGTTCCTGAGGACATGGGATAAGTCTTGCTATTAGTAGTCATGTGAATTTGGTATTCGTTCAATATTTTGATGAGATGTATGTTGTCTCTCCTCTAGTGGTGTTATGTGAACGTCGACTACATGACACTTCACCATTGTTTGGGCCTAGAGGAAGTCATTGGGGAGTAATAAGTAGATGATGGGTTGCTAGAGTGATAGAAGCTTAAACCCTAGTTTATGCATTGCTTCGTAAGGGGTTGATTTGGATCCATATGTTTCATGCTATGGTTAGGTTTACCTTAATACTTTTGTTGTAGTTGCGGATGCTTGCAATAGAGGTTAATCATAAGTGGGATGCTTGTCCAAGTAAGGGCAGTACCCAAGCACCGGTCCACCCACATACCAGATTATCGAAGTACCGAACGTGAATCATATGAGCGTGATGAAAACTAGCTTGACGATATTCCCATGTGTCCTCGGGAGCGCTTTTTCTCTATATAAGAGATTGTCAAGGCTTGTCCTTTGCTACAAAAATGATTGGGCCACCTTGCTGCACTTTATTTACTTTTGTTACTTGTTGCTCATTACAAATTATCCTATCACAAAACTATCTGGTACCACTTATTTCAGTACTTGCAGAGAATACCTTGCTGGAAACCGCTTATCATTTCCTTCTGCTCCTCGTTGGGTTCGACACTCTTACTTATCGAAAGGACTACGATAGATCCCCTATACTTGTGGGTCATCAGTTGTCCCCTTGTGGCTCCCCTGACCGACTTCTTTCGCCTATATATATCCATATACCCTAAAACGTTCGGGGAGCACAATAGACCGGGAGTTCCGCCGCCAGAAGCCTCCGTAGCCACCGAAACCCAATCTAGACCCGTTCCGGCACCCTGCCGGAGGGGGGAATCCCTCTTCGGTGGCCATCTTCATCATCCCAGTGCTCTCCATGACGAGGAGGGAGTAGTTCTCCCTCGGGGCTGAGGGATGTGATACGTCTCCAACGTATCTATAATTTTTTATTGTTCCATGCTATATTATATTCTGTTTTGGACATTATTGGGCTTTATTATACACTTTTATATTATTTTTGGGACTAACCTATTAATCGGAGGCCCAACCCAGAATTGTTGTTTTTTTGCCTATTTTAGGGTTTCGCAGAAAAAGAATATCAAACGGAGTCCAAACGGAATGAAACCTTCGGAGACGTGATTTTTGGAACGAACATGATCCAGAGGACTTGGACCCTATGTCAAGCAATCAACGAGGAAGGCACAAGGTAGGGGGGCGCCCTACCCCCCCAGGCGC
>NC_041392.1:254106097-254122436 GCF_002162155.2 Triticum dicoccoides | reverse complement strand
TACTCCTTCCTCCTATATATACCTACGTACCTCCAAACTACCAGATACGGAGCCAAAACCCTAATTCCACCGCCGCAACTTTCTGTAGCCACGAGATCCCATCTTGGGGCCTTTTCCGAAGCTCCGCCGGAGGGGGCATCGATCACGGAGGGCTTCTACATCAACACCATAGCCCCTCCGATGAAGTGTGAGTAGTTTACTTCAGACCTACGGGTCCATAGTTATTAGCTAGATGGCTTCTTCTCCCTTTTTGGATCTCAATACAAAGTTCTCCTCCTCTCTTGTGGAGATCTATTCGATGTAATCTTCTTTTGCGGTGTGTTTGTTGAGACCGATGAATTGTGGGTTTATGATCAAGTTTATCTATGAACAATATTTGAATCTTCTCTGAATTATTTTATGTATGATTGGTTGTCTTTGCAAGTCTCTTCGAATTATCAGTTTGGTTTGGCCTACTAGATTGATCTTTCCTGCAATGGGAGAAGTGCTTAGCTTTGGGTTCAATCTTGCGGTGTCCTTTCCCAGTGATAGTAGGGGCAGAAAGGCATGTATTGTATTGTTGCCATCGAGGATAACAAGATGGGGTTTATATCATATTGCATGAGTTTATCCCTCTACATCATGTCATCTTGCTTAAAGCGTTACTCTGTTCTCTTGAACTTAATACTATAGATGCATGTTGGATAGAGGTCGATGTGTGGAGTAATAGTAGTAGATGCAGGCAGGAGTCGGTCTACTTGTCTCGGACGTGATGCCTATATACATGATCATACCTAGATATTCTCATAACTATGCTCAATTATGTCAATTGCTCAACAGTAATTTGTTCACCCACCATAAATACTTATGCTCTTGAGTGGATACTTTTACGATACGGAGCCACCGCCAAGCCCTAAACTCTCTCGGGAGGGCTGATCTGGAGTCCGTTCGGGGCTTCGGAGAGGGGAATCCATCGCCATCGTCATCATCAACCATCCTCCATCACCAATTTCATGATGCTCACCGCCGTGCGTGAGTAATTCCATCATAGGCTTGTTGGACGGTGATGGGTTGGATGAGATTTATCATGTAATCGAGTTAGTTTTGTTAGGGTTTGATCCCTATGAAGGAAATATGCCCTAGAGGCAATAATAAAGTTATTATTTATTTCCTTATATCATGAAAAATGTTTATTATTCATGCTAGAATTGTATTAACCGGAAACATAATACATGTGTGAATACATAGACAAACAAAGTGTCACTAGTATGCCTCTACTTGACTATCTCGTTAATCAAAGATGGTTATGTTTCCTAACCATGAACAATGAGTTGTTATTTGATTAACGAGGTCACATCATTAGTTGAATGATCTGATTGACATGACCCATTCCATTAGCTTAGCACCCGATCGTTTAGTATGTTGTTATTGCTTTCTTCATGACTTATACATGTTCCTATAACTATGAGATTATGCAACTCCCGTTTGCCGGAGGAACACTTTGGGTGCTACCAAACGTCACAACATAACTGGGTGATTATAAAGGAGCATTACAGGTGTCTCCCAAGGTAGATGTTGGGTTGGTGTATTTCGAGATTAGGTTTTGTCACTCCGATTGTCGGAGAGGTATCTCTGGGCCCTCTCGGTAATGCACATCACTTAAGCCTTGCAAGCATTGCAACTAAATGAGTTAGTTGCGGGATGATGTATTACAGAATGAGTAAAGAGACTTGCCGGTAACGAGATTGAACTAGGTATTGGAATACCGACGATCAAATCTCGGGCAAGTAACATACCGATGACAAAGGGAACAACATATGTTGTTATGCGGTCTGACCGATAAAGATCTTCGTAGAATATGTAGGAGCCAATATGGGCATCCAGGTCCCGCTATTGGTTATTTACCGGAGACGTGTCTCGGTCATGTCTACATTGTTCTCGAACCCGTAGGGTCCGCACGCTTAAGGTTACGATGACAGTTATATTATGAGTTTATGCATTTTGATGTACCGAAGGTTGTTCGGAGTCCTGGATGTGATCACGGGCATGACGAGGAGTCTCGAAATGGTCGAGACATAAAGATTGATATATTGGAAGCCTATGTTTGGATATCGGAAGTGTTCCGGGTGAAATCGGGATTTTACCGGAGTACCGGGAAGGTTACCGGAACCCCCCGGGAGCTAAATGGGCCATGATGGGCCTTAGTGGAAAAGAGAAGAGGTAGCCCTACATGGGCTGTGCGCCTCCCCCTTCCCCTAGTCCTATTAGGACTAGGAGAGGTGACCGGCCCCCTCTCTCTCTTTTCCCCCTCCGCGAATCCTATTCCAACTAGGATTGGGGGGGGGGGAATCCTACTCCCAGAGGGAGTAGGACTCTCCTGGCGCGCCTCCTATGGCCGGCCAGCCTCCCCCCTCTAGTCCTTTATATACTGAGGCAGAGGCACCCCAGAAAGACACAAGTTCATCCACGTGATCTATTCCTTAGCCGTGTGCGGTGCCCCCTGCCACCATAGTCCTCGATAATACTGTAGCGGAGTTTAGGCGAAGCCCTGCTGCTGTAGTGCATCAAGATTGTCACCACGCCGTCGTGCTGACGGAACTCTTCCCCGACACTTTGCTGGATCGGAGTCCGGGGATCGTCATCGAGCTGAACGTGTGCTCGAACTCGGAGGTGCCGTAGTTTCGGTGCTTGATCGGTTGGATCGTGAAGACGTACGACTACTTCCTCTAGGTTGTGTCAGCGCTTCCGCAGTCGGTCTGCGTTGGGTACGTAGACAACACTCTCCCCTCTCGTTGCTATGCATCACATGATCTTGCGTGTGCGTAGGAATTTTTTTGAAATTACTACAAAACCCATCAGTATCCACTATGTTATGAGATTGATGTTGCTATGACTTTGCTATGCTTAATGCTTGTCACTAGGGCCCGAGTGCCATGATTTCAGATCTGAACCTATTATGTTTTCATCAATATATGAGAGTTCTTGATCCTATCTTGCAAGTCTATAGTCACCTACTATGTGTTATGATCCGACAACCGCGAAGTGACAATAATTGGAACCACTCCCGGTGATGATTGTAGTTTGAGGAGTTCATGTATTCACTATGTGTTAATGCTTTGGTCTGGTACTCTATTAAAAGGAGGCCTTAATATCCCTTAGTTTCCAATAGGACCCCGCTGCCACGGGAGGGTAGGACAAAAGATGTCATGCAAGTTCTTTCCATAAGCATGTATGACTATATTCGGCATACATGCCTACATTACATTGATGAATTGGAGCTAGTTCTGTGTCACCCTAGGTTATGATTGTTACATGATGAACCACATCCGGCATAATTCTCTATCACCGATCCATTGCCAACGAGCTTTCCATATATTGTTCTTCTCTTATTTACTTTTCTGTTGCTACTGTTACAATCACTTCAAAACCCAAAAATATTACTTTTGCTACCGTTACCTTTTGCCACCATTACCACTACTATCATATTACTTTGCTACTAAATACCTTGCTGCAGATATTAAGTTTCCAGGTGTGGTTGAATTAACAACTCAGCTGCTAATACTTGAGAATATTCTTTGACTCCCCTTGTGTCGAATCAATAAATTTGGGTTGAATACTCTACCCTCGAAAACTATTGCGATCCCCTATACTTGTGGGTTATCAAGACTATTTTCTGGCACCGTTGCCGGGGAGCATAGCTCTATTCTTTGAGTCACTTGGGATTTATATCTGCTTATCATTATGAAGAACTTGAAAGATCCAAGAACCAAGATTTATCCCTCAACTACGAGGGGTGGTAAGGAACTGCCATCTAGCTCTGCACTTGATTCACCTTCTGTTTTGAGTAAGCTTGCGACACCTAAACCTGCTTCTGCTATTAATTCTGATATGTCGCGTGTTATTGATGATGCCACTTTTGCTATGCATGATACTTATGATGAAACTACTTCTATGCTTGATACTACTGTACCACTTGGTGAATTTCTTGATGAACAACTTGCTAGGGCTAGGGAGAATGAAATTATTGAAACTGATAATATTGATGAAAGTGATGATGAAGATTCTCCCCTAGATATGAATTACCTGTTGTGCCTGAGGGCTATGTTATGGATGAAGAAACTGCTAGAGATTTTCTTGCTTGCAATGATAGGAGTGATCTTAAGAAATTATTAGCTAAGCTGAAACAAAAAAACTCTGAATGCTAGAATGAAATATGATCCTGCTTATGCTACTTCACCTATCTTTGTTACCGATAAGGATTATGATTTCTATGTTGATCCTGAGATAATTACTTTAGTTGAATCTAATCCTTTCTATGGTTATGAATCTGAAACTGTTGTGGCACATCTTACTAAATTAAATGATATAGCTACCCTGTTCACTAATGATGAGAAGACTCGCTACTATTATATCCTTAAGATATTTCCGTTCTCATTAAAGGGTGATAATAAGATATGGTTTAATTCTCTTGATTCTGGTTGTGTGCGTAGTCCTCAGGATATGATTTATTACTTCTCTGCTAAATATTTCCCTGCTCATAAGAAACAAGTCGCTCTAAGGGAAATATATAACTTTGTGCAAATTGAAGAAGAGCGCCTCCCACAAGCTTGGGGGGAGGCTCTCCAATTACTTAATGCTTTGCCTGATCATCCTCTTAAGAAAAATGAAATACTTGATATCTTTTATAATGGACTAACCGATGCTTCCAGAGACCACCTGGATAGTTGTGTTGGTTGTGTTTTCAGGGAAAGAACACGAGATGAAGCTGAAATTCTATTGAATAATATGTTGACTAATGAAAATAATTGGACACTTCCTGATCCAATTCCTGAACCAACTCCTAAGTCAACTCCGAAGGAAAGGGGTATTCTATTTCTCAGTCCTGAAGATATGCAAGAGGCAAAGAAATCTATGAAAGAAAAAGGTATTAAAGCTGAAGATGTTAAGAATTTACCTCCTATTGAAGAAATACATGGTCTTAATTTACCGCCTGTTGAAGAAATACATGGTCTTGATAACCCGACATAGGTAGTAAAGGTAAATTCTCTCTGTAGATATGATAAAGCTGAAATCCCATTTACTAAGTTTGCTAGCCCATGCTTGGATGAGTTTGATGACTTTATGGTTAAACAAGAAAACTTCAATGCTTATTTTGGTAGAGAATTAGAACACAATGCTGATATGCTTGAACACTTGGGTAATTATATGGCTAATGTTAAAGGTGAACTTAAACTTATTAGTAAATATGCTTCTATGGTTACCACTCAAGTAGAACAAGTACTTAAAGCTCAGAATGATTTGCTCAATGAATTAAATAGTAAGAAAAATGATAATGTTGTTAGAGTTATGACTAGAGGGTCATCCTAAGAGAATTGAGCAAGATTCTCAGAGAACTAATATTGATGCACCTAGCCCTTCTAAGAGGAAGAAAAAGAAAAATGACAGGACTTTGCATGCTTCTAGTGAACCTGTTGTTGACACACCTGAGAATCCTAATGATATTTCTATTTCTGATGCTGAGACACAATCTGGTAATGAACATGAACCTAGTGATAATGTTAATAATGATGTTCATGTTGATGCTCAACCTAGCAATAATAATGATGTAGAGATTGAACCTGTTGTTGATCTTGATAACCCACAATCAAAGAATCAACGTTATGATAAAGGAGACTTTGTTGCTAGGAAGCACGGTAAAGAAAGAGAACCATGGGTTCAGAAACCCATGCCTTTTCCTCCTAAACCATCCAAGAAAAAGGATGATGAGGATTTTGAGCGCTTTGCTGAAATGATTAGACCTATCTTTTTGCATATGCGTTTGACTGATATGCTTAAAGTGAATCCTTATGCTAAGTACATGAAGGAAATTGTTACAAATAAAAGAAAGATACCGGAAGCTGAAATATCCACCATGCTTACTAATTATACTTTTAAGGGTGGAATACCAAAGAAACTTGGAGATCCAGGAGTACCAACTATACCATGCTCCATTAAAATAAACTATGTTAAAACTGCTTTATGTGATCTTGGAGCCGGTGTTAGTGTTATGCCTCTCTCTTTATATCGTAGACTTGATTTGAATAAGTTAACACCTACTGAAATATCTTTTCAAATGGCTGACAAATCAACTGCTATACCTGTCGGTATTTGTGAGGATGTGCCTATTGTGGTTGCAAACATTACCATTTTAACAGACTTTGTTATTCTTGATATTCCCGAGGACGATAGTATGTCTATTATTCTTGGAAGACCCTTTTTGAATACTGCAGGGGCTGTTATTGATTGCACCAAAGGCAATGTCACTTTTCATGTTAATGGCAATGAGCATATGGTACACTTTCTGAGGAAACAACCTCAAGTTCATAGTGTAAACTCTATTGGAAAAATTCCATCGATTATTTTTGGAGGCTTTGAATTTCCTCTTCATACTGTCAAGAAGAAATATGATATTCTTATTGTTGGGGATGTGCATATCCCCGTTGAGGTAACCTAGTGTTATTCGAAAATTCTCCAGTTCCATGTTACTCGGAATGAGTTTGTTAACAAGACCTGATCAACCTTGTTAGTGGATTCCTATTGATGAGCATGAGATGGATGAATTTAGAAACACAACTCTTTGTACCCTCTTTTTACTTTATGTTATTTATATTAAATAAAGCAAAAATAGTAATTCTTGTCTATTTTTTGAATTATCAATGCAATAAAAAATACCCCGAAAATAAAAGTTCTCCAAATGCCCTGAAATTTAAATATGATTTTTTCTGGAATATTTGAGAATATCTGGCACTAAGAACACAACAGGGGGAGCAAGCACCTGGCCACGAGGGTGGAGGGCGCGCCCCTGCCTCATGGGCCCACGGTGGCTCCCCTCCACTTATTCCAGCTACCACACACTCCTTCCTCCCACAAACATCACTAACCAGCTCAAACCCGAGTCCAAGCTCATTTTGCTGCCATTTTCGATCTTCTTGCTCAAAGCTCCATTCAAAAAACTGCTTTGGGGGATTGTTCCTTGGTATGTGACTCCTCCAATGGTCCAATTAGTTTTTGTTCTAGTGCTTTATTCATTGCATATTTTTGCTGCTTAGGTGACCCTATTCTTGAGCTTGCATGTCAAATTTATATGGTCAAAAGTAGTTTTAATGCATGATATTGCCTCTAGGCACTTGTAGGAGTAGTTGCTATCAATTTTGTTGAGTTTGGTTCACTTTTATTTTGAAGTTACTAAAAATTTCAGAAAAAGATGAAGAGATTTTTGACGGGCTCATCGAGCCGAAGCTCGAAGGATAAGCAAAGTGAGGAGGATAAGAGGCCCAAATATAATCTTCCTCGCACCACGGAGGTTCGGCCATGTGAATGGCCTTGTGATGATTTCTTGAGAGCAGCCGGGATTTATGATGATTTCTATGAATTGGCTGAGAATGCAGGCCTCACTGCCTTACTCCACGACTAACGCAAACAATGTCTCTTACTCACCAATATCTTTGTGCAAAACTTTCATTTCCATGCTAGGAGCTCACCACCTATGGTGGAATTTCATTTATATGATGAGAATAAGGAGATGTCACTTCAAGATTTTTGCCGGGTTTGTTTGATCCCTTTCGAGGGCAGCGTAGAGGAACCACATCGTGACGATGTGGATGGGTTTTTTGATACCATTACTGTAGGGGAAATGAGGAAGGTTTCCGACGCACGAATTACTAGCATACACTTTCCTGTTCTACGTTACTTTGCTATATTTGCTAGTAGATGCTTAATTGGGCACGGAAACCGTGGAAATCTGAGTGCCCTAATATTGTTATTTTGTGCCATGCCTTATTTCGTGATGACACATTCAGTATGGGCGCTATTATTGCAAAGCGTTTAAATCTTAACCGTAGTAAGGGCCCCATCCTTGGAGGCATCTTCGCCTCGCCCCTCGCTGCACACTTTAACATACCTATTAGGCATTACGAGAAGGAAGAGAAGTTGCTGCCTCCTGTTTATCTAGATTATAAGAGTATGGTAGCACATGATTTTATTGTTAAGAATAGGGAAAAGGCGCTTAAGTACAAATTAATATTTGGTAAAAATTATCCTGAGACTATTACCCTGCCTGCTCCTTCCTTGTTTGATTTATCTGCAGACAAGTACCTTGTTCCGTTGGAGGCCATTCACGCCTACCGAACCCTACATCAGCTACAGAGCCAGAGCCGGAACCATAATTTGATCCTCCACGACAGTCTGATTACCAGTGGGATCCGTAGGTGATTGCCAACCAGTGGCAATCCGAGGCTTCTTCACAATACGACCCCAACTATTAATTTGGATATCCACCAGGCCAGTCGTGACCATAGACCAACTTAGGCCAAAAGCCTAAGCTTGGGGGAGTACGTATTTCTCACCGACATTACATTCATGTTCACACACTCATTGCTAGTTGTCGGTGCTCATACTTTTTCACTGTATCATCCATGCTAGTTTATTTCCTTTTTATGCTTTCTTCTTGTGTGTTTAATAAACCTTAAGAAAAACAAAAAATTAGTTGTAGCTTTTAGTTAGTTTACTTTCCAAGCTTGTAGTAGTAATTAAAAAGAAAACCCCAAAAGATTTCTTGTTCTTCTTTTTCTTGTTGGGAGCTTTCCTGTGTAAATAGTTTTATTTCTTTTCTTTTTCTTTGGGGGTCGAGAGGAGAAGACCATAATTAAAATGTTAAAGTGGCTCTTATATGCATTATTGTTGATCTGACAAAGAGCCCATATTACCTTGTCTTCTCTCTTGAATTGAATGCTTGCAGATTCCAGCTTAGTCCAATGCACATGCACTATTATTATTATCCACACTATTCGGTCGTGCAAGTGAAAGGCAATAATGATGATTATATGATGAGCTTATTGAGATGAGAAAATCTTGTATGAACTCGACCTCTCTTGTTTTTGTAAATATGATTAGTTCATCGTTCCTGATTCAGCCTATTATGAATAAACATGTTTGCAATGACAATTAGAGATTATAGTTGCTTATGCCATGCTTAATTAGCTAGGAGCTTATAATGGTTTGCCTTGCGTGCCAACATGCTATTGAAATGGTTGTGATGTGGTATGATAGGGTGGTATCCTTTTTTGAACGATTCGAGTGGCTTGACTTGGCACATGTTCACGCGTGTAGTTGAAACAAAATCAACATAGCCTCTACGATATTTATGTTCATGGTGCATTATATCCTACTCATGCTTGCATTCGGTGTTGAATAATTTTAATGCATGTTCATGACTGTTGTCGCTCTCTAGCTGGTCGCTTCCCAGTCTTTTGCTAGCCTTCACTTGTACTAAGCGGGAATACTGCTTGTGCATCCAATTCCATAAACCCCAAAGTTATTCCATATGAGTCCACCATAGCTACCTATATACGGTATCTACCTGCTGTTCCAAGTAAATTTGTATGTGCCAAACTGTAAACCTTCAAATAAACATTCTATTTTGTATGCTCGAATAGCTCATGTATCAACTAGGGATGTCCGTATCTTCCATGTTAGGCGGGTTATTCTTAAAAGGAGTGGACTCCGCTCCTCACTCACGAGAAAATGGCTGGTCACCGAGATGCCCAGTCCCTTGCTTTATGCAAATCAAATCAAAATAACTGCAAACAAAACTCCCACGGGACTGTTGTTAGTTGGAGGCACTCGTTGTTTCGAGCAAGCCATGGATTGATGCTTGTTGGTGGAGGGGGAGTATAAACTTTACCATTCTGTTTGGGAACCGCCTATAATGTGTGTAGCATGGAAGATATTGCCATCTCTTGGTTGTTATGTTGACAATGAAAGTGTACCGCTCAAAATATTATTCACATCTATTTCAAAACCGAGCTCTGGCACCTCTACAAATCCCTGCTTCCCTCTGCGAAGGGCCTATCTATTTACTTTTATGTTGAGTCATCATCCACTTATTAAAAAGCACCAGTTGGAGAGCACCGATGTCATTTGCATCCATTACTGTTAGTTTACATTGAGTATGACTTGACTGGATCTCTTTTACCATGAATTACAATGTCTAGTCAGTCCTTGATCTTTAAAGGTGCTCTGCATTTATGGTTTGCAGTCTCAGAAAGGGCTAGCGAGATACCATCTTCTTATATCATATCATGATTGTTTTGAGAAAGTGTTGTCATCCGAGATTTACTATTATTGCTCGCTAGTTGATTATGCCATTGATATGAGTAAACATGAGACCTAAATGTTATTGTGAATATGGTTAGTTCATAATCTTTGCTGAAAACTTGAATGCTGGCTTTACATATTTACAACAACAAGAGCAAACAGAGTTTGTAGAAGTTTTTCTTTATCACTTTTAGTTTATCAACTGAATTGTTTGAGGACAAGCAAAGGTTTAAGCTTGGGGGAGTTGATACGTCTCCGTCGTATCTACTTTTCCAAACACTTTTACCCTTGTTTTGGACTCTAACTTGCATGATTTGAATGGAACTAACCCGGACTGACGTTGTTTTCAGCAGAATTGCCATGGTGTTATTTTTGTGCAGAAATAAAAGTCCTCGGAATGACCTAAAAATCAACGGAGAATTCTTTTGGAATATATAAAAAATATTGGAAGGAAGATCCACGTCAGGGGGGCTCCACCTGTCCACGAGGGTGGGGGCGCGCCCTACCCCCTGGGCGCGCCCCCCTACCTCGTGGGCCCCCTGACGCTCCACCGACCTCAACTCTGACTCCATATATTCACTTTCAGGGAGAAAAAAACGGGGTAGAAGGATTCATCGCGTTTTACGATACGGAGCCACTGCCAAGCCCTAAACTCTCCCGGGAGGGCTGATTTGGAGTCCGTTCGGGGCTCCGGAGAGGGGAATCCGTCGCCATCGTCATCATCAACCATCCTCCATCTCCAATTTCATGAAGCTCACCCCCGTGCATGAGTAATTCCATCGTAGGCTTGCTGGACGGTGATGGGTTGGATGAGATTTATCATTTAATCGAGTTAGTTTTGTTAGGGTTTGATCCCTAGTATCCACTATGTTCTGAGATTGATGTTGCTATGACTTTGCTATGCTTAATGCTTGTCACTAGGGCCCGAGTGCCATGATTTCAGATCTAAACCTATTATGTTTTTATCAATATATGAGAGTTCTTGATCCTATCTTGCAAGTCTGTAGTCACCTACTATGTGTTATGATCCGGCAACCCCGAAGTGACAATAATCGGGACCACTCCCGGTGATGACTGTAGTTTGAGGAGTTCATGTATTCACTATGTGTTAATGCTTTGGTCCGGTACTCTATTAAAAGGAGGCCTTAATATCCCTTAGTTTCCAATAGGACCACGCTGCCACGGGAGGGTAGGACAAAAGATGTCATGCAAGTTCTTTCCATAAGCATGTATGACTATATTCGGAATACATGCCTACATTACATTGATGATGTTGGGGAATGTAGTAATTTCAAAAAAAATCCTACGCACACACAGGATCATGGTGATGCATAGCAATGAGAGGGGAGAGTGTTGTCCACGTACCCTCGTAGACCGAAAGCGGAAGCGTTAGCACAACGCGGTTGATGTAGTCGTACGTCTTCACGATCCGACCGATCAAGTACCAAACGTACGGTACCTCTGAGTTCAGAACACGTTTAGCTCGATGACGTCCCTCGAACTCCTATACAACTGAGCTTTGAGGGAGTTTCGTCAGCACGATGGCGTGGTGACGATGATGATGTTCTACCGACGCAGGGCTTCTCCTAAGCATCTCTATGATATTATCGAGGTGGACTATGGTGGAGGGGGGCACCGCACACCGCTAAGAGATCCAAGAGATCAATTGTTGTGTCTAGAGGTTCCCCCTACCCCCGTATAAAGAGGAGCAAGGGGGGAGAGGCGGCCGGCCAGGAGGAGGTGCGCCAAGGAGGAGTACTACTCCTACCGGGAGTAGGACTCCCTCCTTTCCTAGTTGGAGTAGGAGAAGGGGGAAGGAGGAGGGAGAGAGGAAGGAAAGGGGGGCGCCGCCCTCCCCCTCCTTGTCCAATTCGGACTAGAGGGAGAGGGGGTGTGCGGCCTGCCCTGGCCGCCCCTCCTCTTCTCCACTAAGGCCCATCTTGGCCCATTAAACCCCCCGGGGGGGTCCGGTAACCCCCGGTACTCCGGTAAAATCCCGATTTCACCCGGAAACACCTCCGATATCCAAATATAGGCTTCCAATATATCAATTTTTATGTATCGACCATTTCAAGACTCCTCGTCATGTCTGTGATCACATCCGGGACTCCAAACTACCTTTGGTACATCAAAACACATAAACTCATAATATAACCATCATGGAACTTTAAGCGTGCGGACCCTACGGGTTCGAGAACTATGTAGACATGACCGAGACACGTCTCCGGTCAATAACCAATAGCGGAACCTGGATGCTCATATTGGCTCCTACATATTCTACGAAGATCTTTATCGGTCAAACCGCATAACAACATACGTTGTTCCCTTTGTCATCCGTATGTTACTTGCCTGAGATTCGATCTTCGGTATCTTAATACCTAATTCAATCTCGTTACCGGCAAGTCTCTTTACTCATTCTGTAATACATCATCCCGCAACTAACTCATTAGTTGCAATGCTTGCAAGGCTTATAGTGATGTGCATTACCGAGTGGGCCCAGAGATACCTCTCCGACAATCGGAGTGACAAATCCTAATCTCAAAATACGCCAACCCAACAAGTACCTTCGGAAACACCTATAGAGCACCTTTATAATCACCCAGTTACGTTGTGACGTTTGGTAGCACACAAAGTGTTCCTCCGGTAAACGGGAGTTGCATAATCTCATAGTCATAGGAACATGTATAAGTCATTAAGAAAGCAATAACAGAATACTAAACGATCGTGTGCTAAGCTAATGGAATGGGTCAAGTCAATCACATCATTCTCCTAATGATGTGATCTCGTTAATCAAATGACAACTCATGTCAATGGCTAGGAAACATAACCATCTTTGATCAACGAGCTAGTCAAGTAGAGGCATACTAGTGACACTCTGTTTGTTTATGTATTCACACAAGTATTATGTTTCCGGTTAATACAATTCTAGCATGAATAATAAACATTTGTCATGATATAAGGAAATAAATAATAACTTTATTATTGCCTCTAGGGCATATTTCCTTCAGATGAATTGGAGCTAGTTCTGTGTCACCCTACGTTATGAGTGTTACATGATGAGCCGCATCTGGCATAATTCTCTATCACTGATCCATTGCCTACGAGCTTTCCATATATTGTTCTTCACTTATTTACTTTTCCGTTGCTACTGTTACAATCACTTCAAAACCCAAAAATATTACTTTTGCTACCGTTACCTTTTGCCACCGTTACCACTACTATCATATTACTTTGCTACTAAATACCTTGCTGCAGATATTAAGTTTCCAGGTGTGGTTGAATTGACAACTCAGCTGCTAATACTTGAGAATATTCTTTGGCTCCCCTTGTGTCGAATCAATAAATTTGGGCTGAATACTCTACCCTCGAAAACTGTTGCGATCCCCTATACTTGTGGGTTATCAGGCATCTCCCCATACATCAGAAAAGATCAACTCAAGTGGTTTGGTAGATACACTAGTAGACATTGGATAGGGTAATTGGTGACTTTTTGCTCGTTGACATGAGTCACATACTGACTCAACATCTAACTCCCCATGACAAGGAAGTTTATTATTCCTAAGCACATGTTGAACTATTGAAAACGAAGGATGACCAAGCCAAGCGTGCCAACGCGATGAAGATATCTTGATGATACCATAAGCTTGTTTATTTGATGTCCTAGATGGAATCAATGGATAGAGACCTCCTCTACATCTGCCTCGATGCAGCACCCTCCCCGTGACCTGATCCTTGATAAAAGGAAATAAGGCCAAAACTCAATGTAAACATGATTGTCAAGGGTAAGACGATGAATGGAAAGGAGATTTTGTGAGGCAGTAGGAATATGTAGAATTTTGTTTAGATGGAGATCTTGATTTTGGGTTCTGATAATGGAATTTCCAACATGACTAATATTCATACATGTACCATCAGCAGTGTGGACCTGATCGCCTCTGTGGTACTTGTCACCGGTGGTTAACTTCTTGAGTTCACCCGTGATGTGATTAGTAGCGCCACTGTCGGCGTACCAATTTGTGTCCACCCCATAGGATGAGGTTGCTACAGATCCGGCCACCTTCTCTTCTGGAAGATAGTCATCCGTGAACCAGTACCAGCACTCCATGGCAACGTGGCCTGGCTTGCTGCATATTTGGCTGTGGGGGCGATTGTCATTGCGGAAACCCCCATCAGCCGGTCCTCCTGGTCTTGGGCGCCCCCTGTTGTTGTTGTAGCCAGGAGAGGCACCACCAAAGCCGCGGCCATGTTCACCGCGCCCGCCACCACGGTCACGGGACATGCCACGACCACGCTGCTGACTACGCCCACGAGTAGCGGCGTTGGCTGAAGATCTGAAGCCGCCTTCACCAGAGGCTTGAAGAAGCTCGACGCGCTGATCAAAGTTCGCCATCTGGGAGTACAGTGCATCTAGTGTAAGTGGTTCGGTACGAGCATCAAGAGAAGATACCAGGGGGTTGTATTCCAGGTCGAGGCCGGCCAGGATGTATGAGATCAGTTCATCTTCGCCAAGTGGTTTGCCGGCAGCCGCCAGCTCATCAGCGAATGACCACATCTTGGCGAAGTAGACCCCGACTGACTGGGTTCCCTTCTCGGCGTTGGAGAGGGAGATCCGGAGGTTGTTGATGCAGGAGTGGGAGTGCGACGAAAACATGTTTGTTAGAGCGGTCCATGCCGCGTGCGCCGTCTCCACGGCGACCATCTGCGTCAGCACCTCCCTCGTGATCGAAGTCAGGAGGTAGGCGAGCACTTGCTGGTATTGGGTGACCCAGGTCGCGTGCGCCGGGTTTGGCATGCTTGTAGGCTTGCCATCTTTGTCGGTGCTGGTGATGGTTTTCTTAGGCTCGACAATGGATCCATCTAGGTACCCGAAAAGGGAAGCTGCACGTATCTGGGGAAGGAGTTGGGTCTTCCACAGAAGGAAGTTTTCACGGGTAAGCTTCTCGATGATTTGGTTGTTGAGGGGATTGGCCATGGTGTGGGATGAGGAGGAAGACATGGCGGCTAGGAAGGAAAGGCTAGATGTGTTTTGGAAGGGAAGCTCTGATTACCATGTGAACATAAGGAAGCGTGTTTTTACCTACCGTAGTAGGCCGCTGGTTTCGTGTTATATAGGATCAGCAAGCCCTGATCGAGGCGTATACAAGATATCGTTAGAGACTTGGGTTACAAGAATATAAAGAGATAACAACGAATCTAAACAACTCTAGGCAGGATTCGGTTTTGGTTTTATCTCAACCAAACCGAGTACAACCAGAATATCTAGAACTCTCTAGACTATTCCTAACATAGAGAGGCCAACCTAAGTTGCATACTGAGAAGCCTATCCATGGTTTTCTTTAGCTTTGGACTTATAGCCATCACATCAGGGCACAAGTTGGGGTGAGTTGTTGAGGGGACTATGACAAGTGGGGTCTAGGGATACTTTGGTTACTTCACCCCGGTCAATGACTTTTGACCGGGCAATAATGATGTCTAGTGGCATTTTTTAGCACACACTTAACAAAGGGATAACATTTTTGGGTAGTTGAAAATTCTAATGACAAATGGAGGAATGTCACATAACTAATGAAAAACTGATCGAAACCCTTAATTATATAGTACACCCATTTTAGCAAGAACACAACCAGGTCGGGCATGATAAATGGCATGGAGGAGCAAGCCGTAACTAGTGAGAAGATGTACTACATTATTTTTCCCCTCCCCTCCCGCGACGCTCCCGTAGGCGTCCGAGAGGCAACCCTGGCGCCACCACCACCCCCCTGCTTCTCTCTCTCCTCCCTCGCCGCCACCAAGGGGCACGAGCTGGCGAAGCCCGATCGTCGCCGGCAGCGGCGGGGCCATTTCGTCTCCTTGCGCGGGAGGTGCGGCGCGGGCCGGATCTCGACGGTGGGGATGTTGCGCTCGATGCCGGGCGTAGCGGTGCGGCGGCGCTCCGGAGTGGGCCAACGACGGCGGCGTGGCGTCGGGCGACAGGCGTCATGGTGGTGGTGCAGGTCGGCTGGTGGCGGCTGCCTCGCAGGAGTGCCTCGGCGCCACGTCTGGCGCTGCGGGTCGTGGGTGGCCCCTCTCGCCGTGGATCTCTAGTGGAGGGGCTACACGGCAACGGTGGAGGTGGGCGGCCCCGTCCAGCTGGCCCCCCTGCAGCTGGACGGCGGCGCTCGGCGCGGGAGGGCCTCCCTGGTGACCTCTCATGGCTGCGGCTCGGCGGTTCTGTGCTCCCTCCTCC
>NC_041392.1:254051910-254105834 GCF_002162155.2 Triticum dicoccoides | reverse complement strand
GGGGGGGAGCTGGTAGGGGGACGGGTGCGCCGTTGTGTACCCCATCGCCGGCGCAGAGGTGCCAGTCGTGGCCATAGGCCGTTCCTCCTCCTCCCCCTTCCCTCGGCCGACTGGGCATGGTTCCTCTTGAGGCAGTGGTCGCTGGCGGTTCTGAGGTGGTTGGGCTCATGGATCTTATCCAAGACGTGACCTTTGGGGCTTCCGGGGTGGTCCGGCGGCGAGGCGGCGGCCCTGGCGGTGGGAGTCGCGTTGGTCGTAGCCGGATTGCGCGACTCGGATGCGGGCGAGCAACCATGGCCGCTTGGGTGGCATGGTTGCAGGTGGTTGGCGGAGCGGGGATGCAGCGGAAGGGTGGAGCACCGGGGTTCATCACTTACCTGTCCGTACACGGGTCGACGGTGGCGATGTCCGCGGACGTCATGTTCCTCCTTGCAGGCTCCGTTGTGGTGCTCTTACTCCTCTCGTCTTGTTCCGGGTGAAAACCTGATCTTTGGATCGGACGATGGCGATGGTCCGTGGTCGTGCCCTTCTTGGAGGCATCATCTTGGAGCCCTCGGTCCGGCGTTGTCCGTTGCACTTTTTCCCGGACGATCTCTCATCTTGATGGTGGTCTTCGTCGGATACAAGCGGTTTTTTTGCTCAATTTCTTGATACTTGGTAGTTGTTGAGGTTGTGTGTTGGTGTCTGGCATTCTTGTATCTTGCCTTGGGTTGTGTGATGTGCCTTTGTATCGGTTACTTGGATCTAAGTGTTGGTGCTTATATATAAAGCGGTGGAAACCCTTTTTCCGTAAAAGACGTACTAGGCACGTACAGCAAGAAAATTCTAGGATAGTGAGAAGAACACAAACAAGTACTTCCTCCGTTTTTAAATATAAGTTTTTGTAGAGATTCCACTGCGGAGTACGTACAGAGCAAAATGAATGAATCTGCATTTTAAAATGGATCAGCATACATTCGTATGTGCTTCATAATGAAATCTCTACAAAGACTTATATTTAGAAACGGAGGGAGTACTTATTATTTTGAAATAATAAATCTCATGGAGTAGCGAAAATCTGCATCTGAGCACGGGCTCAGCTGCACCCGCTCAGAAAAAAATTCAAAAAAAAAAACTAGAAAAATTCAAAAAAATCCAAAAAAAATTATGTGGTAGATCATTTGATGCATGAGGTCCGCTCCAAATCTCATCTCATTTGGACATTTGAGCAATTCTGGGCAAAAAAGACAAATCGAGTCAAAACAGTTCCTGAACATTAAACTGTTTTACAGACCTCGATTTTGTCTTTTTTGCCCAAAGCTACTCAAATGTTCAAATGAGTTGAAATTTGGAGCGAACCTCATGCATCAAATTATCTACCACACAATTTTTTTTTGAATTTTTTTGAATTTTTCTAGTATTTTTTTGATTTTTTCCGTGAGCGCGGGTGCAGCTGAGCCCGGGTGCAGATTCGCCGCACTCATGGAGTAGCCGTAACTATTGAGATAAGATGCACTACGCACGTACAATAAGGAACTTGAACTTCTATGTGCAAGGTGATGATCAGTTCCGTGGGGTCTTTCGCGACTGATCTGCCATCTTGACGTAGGTGCCGAGCGCGTCCAGGCGGCGGCCGGAGCGCGCGTGGAAGCCGAGGATCTTGCCGCCGGCCGCGGGAAGCGCGAACGGCACGCCGTCCTCCTGCCCGTACGGCCCGAAGCTGCGGGCGTTGCTGACGAAAGTGAGCGACCTCACGACGAAGCTGCCGTCGAACTCGCCGTAGTGGCCCACGACGCCGGTGAAGTGCTCGTCTGGCCGCAGGCAGATCTGAGCCATCCACAACGAAATGGAGTAAGGAGCTGCATCACCGATGATCGATATGAAAAACGGAGTCGTCTTCATCAGGAAGCAATGCATGTGTGTGTACCTCAGAGAGCGTTCCCCCTTGTCCTCCCCACAGGTCGGTCCACTCCTCCCGGCCGTTCCGCTCGTACAGGACGGAGATGGCGTCGACGGTGTCGCCGTGGCGGATGACCAGCTTGACCACACGGTTGACGCCGCGCATGTCCATGTCCCTGTCGTGGCCGCCGCCGCCGCCGCATGGCCCCATCCTCAGAACGGACCCCTGCATTTGGTTTTTCGTCTCTGGAAACAACGCGGGGAGCGTCTTTGCCGACGGTGGTCTAGCTTTGGCTCTGGCACGTATGGGAATGAGGACGAGCAACTATGGGTGTGTGGCACAACACAAAGTCAACTAATTGCAGTTCGTACGTGCTTGGCACTACATTGGGTTACATAATGTACTCATAGTGTGTTCTGGCAACAGGTAATGCCTTCTTGTGAACAGGCTGTGCATAAGATTTGTCTTGGATTTCCACTTGAGTTCAGTTCGGGCTTGTTTGGCAGTTGGCGTACGTCCGTCATTCGCTAGCCTGGTTTGGTTTTCACAAAAAAAAAGGCCTGCAATGTTCAGCAGAATTGAGTGAGATCTGGGCCATAGCCAGCCGAACGGGATTGCACACCAGGCTAGATCATGGGTTTTCATCCGGAGAGAGTACATCCACAAAGCCATCATCCTCTATTAAACCTCAAAAAAAAATCAACCTTCTATTGATCAGTTCACACAAATCTAGCCAGGCAAATGATAAGATGCCACAAAAAAGTAATGAGAAGACACCGGGAGGGGTGATATCATCACATCGCTTCTGATCATTGCCGTGCTACCGTACGCGTCATGACCACACCTAGCAGCCATCGCCACCAAATGGCCATGAAAATGCCAGTTGGGTGCAGGAGAGGAGGGTCGTGCCTATCACGACCTCCCCACAAGATCAGGCCAACACCCAAGACCCCGTGTCAGAAGCATGTTTGGTTTGCAGCCAATATTTCGCACTGGTAAAGAGTTAAATACACTATAGGTGCCCTAACTTGTCCGGCTCGGTCAGTTTGGTGCTTAAATTTAAAAAATACATAAAAAATGGTGTCGTAACTTGTCTGGGCGTTCAAATACGGTGCCTCTGGACGTATGCCGTCGTATCGAGTGACCGCGTGGCATGCCAGCGTGTTGCCGGGCCACATGTCAGTGGTTGCAGGCGCGGCGCGTGCTGTTTTTTACGCGAATGCCCCCAAATTTTAATTAATTCTCGCAAAAAATACCCCTTGATTTTAATTAATACTCACAAAAAATATCAGAAAGTGAGCGTGCAGGGAATTCGAACATGCGACATCCTCGTCGCCTGACAATCGAGGGGACCAGGCGGCCACGGCCTGGTTTACTCTTAATTAGTAGCCAACAGTTTATATAGATGATTGCATGTATCGCTCTGCACATGCTTTTACTGGAGTAATTTTATTTCTATTTATTTCCAAGTTACTATCTTATTTTTCTTCGAGTGAAGTTTAAGTTTAGTTTTCATGATACATAAATTTTTCCATATGAAAAAAATAAAACAATTATTAATATGAAATTTTGTTTATTTTATATCTCTATTCTATTTCCATCACTGTGTACTTTGAAGAGATAAAAATGTGCATATTAAAATAATATTGTGTAATATTATTCTTAAATTTCTACAAACCCGCTTAACATGTTAGTACAGTTCTAGAAATTATTATTGTCACACAATAATATTTAATACATGTTGAACAGTTTTTAAATTACAATATTGTCAATTTTAAATAATTGTTTATTTAAAAAATAGAATGAAGATACACAATAATTGTTCGTGCTTATGGTCCTCATGAGGATGCATAAATTTACACAATATCTTTTAACATACGTTCTTTTTTGTCCACATTAATTTTAGAAAAAAATCATGTTTATCTCATCAAGGTACACAATAATGAAAATAGAATAAATATGTAAAATAAACAATAATTGCATATTGATAATTATTTTATTTTTTCATATGGGAAAATTTATGTATCATGAAAATTAACAGAAACTTTGCTCAAAAAAACCCGAAACAGTACTTCAAAAAAACTGTAGAAAACATGGGCAAAGCGATACGTGGAATCGTGCATATAAGTTGCTAGCTAACATTTAAACATAAACCAAAGTGTGGCCTCTTGGTGCGCCTGTTTGATAGGCAACCAGCAGGTCTGTGGTTCGAATTCCCTTCATGCTAACTTGTGTTTATATTTTTATGAGAATTAACTAAAATACAGGCGCGTCCCGTAAGAAAAACATTGTATATGCCACCCGGGCACTTATACAACGGCATACGCTCATAAACGTCATATTTGAACGCCTAGACAAGTTACGGCATCATTTTTGTATATTTTTTAAATTTAGATACCAAACTAACCGCATCGGACAAGTTAGGGCTCCTATAATATATTTAACTCATTGGTAAATGATGGTACTACTAAGACTTGCCAAATATTAACAACTTCATATGACACAGGAAGACAACTTGTTAACCAATCAATTAGTAGCCAGTTAGAGCAACTCCAACGGGCCAACCCAAATGGACAGCGTTTTTGTCTGCTTTTTGTTCGTTTGGGTCGACCGCCAGCCAGCCGTCCGCCCTCTTTTAGTTTTGGATCGGCAGTGCGCCCAACGGGCCGACCCATTTCATGACCGCGCGCGTTTAACATTATGTCGTCGCCCTGGTTTTGGCGCTCCAGCGCGCGGGAAAGGTTCGGGCGCGCGGGGAAAGCGGCCTAGCGCGCGCTGGCTTTGGCACTCCAGGGCGCGGGAAAGGTTCGCGCACGCGCCGCGACCGGTGCTCGCTATAAAGAAGACGCTCTCTCTACACTCTGTCGTCCGCTCACTCTCGCCGCCTCTGCGCCACCATGTCGATCCGCCGCCTGGGCGCTTTGGATTTTCGCGGAGTCCGCGAGCGCCGCTCTAGCGCCTTCTCCGCCGAGATCTGGTTTCGCGAGAAACCTCTCGTCCTCGGCACCTTCGACACCGCAGAGGAGGCGGCCCGGCGCACGACGCGGCGGCGTGGCGCCTCCCGGGGCCTCGTCAGGATATGAATTTTCCCAACGTGTTGAGCCAGCGGGCGCAGGATCTGGCGCCTCTCCCGCGGCTTTTCACCGACGAGGATCGTCGTGTCCACCGGAGACGGCAGCGTCGCCTCGCCATCGTAGAGAAGGACGTGGAAGCCTTGGTGGTGTGGAGCGGAGGCTTCCCGCAAGACATCATCGACGAGCGCCAGTTCTACAAGCAATTGAGATCGGAAAGGGACGCGAGGATGAGAGAGCGAGCCGCCTATCGGGAAGACAGGCGTTCGCGGAAGCAGACAGCTCAATTGAAACTGAAGCTACGAGAAATGATGGATTGGGACTTTGATGACGAGGCGTATGCTGACGCCGAAGTCTAGTACCTTAACTACTCATTGCATTCCCTGATTACATGATGCTTTTTCTTGTAGCAACAGCGCAGGCTATGTGCCCTTTGCTACCATCTGGTGAAAGGAAAAGCTGCTCCGATCTGGTGAGGATCGGATGCTACCAAGGTGGCCTCTCCTGATGACTTCTGCCCTACCCCTCCTGTGGCTTCGATTATTCTTCCTCCCCGGCATAGGTAGTAAGCTCTAATTTGTTTGGGCTTACGTCGGAACCCCTCCCCTGCAAGTGTTTATATTACTACGAGTAAAAAGAGTCTTGTTCATGGACCACAACATTTGGCATAAATATACATTTAGACATTGGAGGAGGGCATTATCGAGTCGGAGTCAGAAATCGACAAGTAGTGGTCTTTTCTTTTTATCTGTGTACGTTAGAATTATCTATGTATCCATTTTTATCTGAAAAAATGGCCGGTGGCATCGACGACGTAGCAGGTAGGCGAGGATGTGAATCCAATGCGCCACCGACCAGCGGGTCCAGTGAGAAAAGAGGGCGAGCGCACGCGCGTCCATTTTGTGTCCGTGCCAACCGGCTTTCTTGTCCGCGCCGATCTAAACGGACGGCCACAGATGAAATGGGTCGCTCCATTGGAATTGCTCTTATCCTTCAGATCTGATATGAATAACCGCCACCTTACATCACCCGCGCGCTTTGGCTACCATATCCAGTGCATGAAGGGCCATTCACCTCTTTATTTATGTTTTAAACTCCAAAGAAAGCCCTCGATGTGATTCGAACTGCGTACCTCCATGTTTTTTTTTAGCAAACGCATAACCAAGTGGGACACCCAACCTCTTATGCCTAGATTGCCTTTTCTTTTCTTGAAATGCAACGTTAGAAAAATGCAGTAGTTTCTTGTTTGATTTTCCTTTTTTACTCTCGGTTTTTTGTTTTTTGTTTTAATATTCATTTTTATTTTCCTTTGTTTCAAATTCCTGAACTTTTCCTTCAATTCATGAGTTTTTTTCAAACCGATGACCATTTTTTTTCAAAATTGATGAACTTTTTTCAAGTCCGTGAAGTTTTTTCAAATTCTTTATTTTTCCCAAAATTGACGAATTTTTAAGAAAAAATTGATGAACTTCTTTTAAAATTCTTGAACTTTTCCCAAATTTTGATGATTTACTTTTTCAAAATTGATGAATTTTTTAAATTTCTGGACTTCTCCAAATATCAATGAAATTTTCATCAAAATTGATGAACTTTTTTCCAAATTCATGAACTTTTTCTCAATTTTGATGAACTTTTTTCCAAAATCAAAGAACTTTTTTCAAATTCTATGGAATTTCAAAATATTAAAAAAATCATACTCACGGTGTTTTTAATCCCAGTTCTTTTCATCTTTTAAAAAAACTATATATATTTAAAAAAAGTCAAAACGGTTGATTTTGGTCAATAGCTAGCCGGTCAACCATCGAGCCGAGGGATCAAAGAAATAGTGACCCGAGCGACGTGCGGGGCCATCTGCCCTTGTTGGCCCAGGCCCAAACGTGCATCACATGAGCGCTAGGAAGGTGTTCGGGCGCTTAAGGCAACGAATAGGAGTTCCCTCTCGCACCTCTTCTTTTTACGAGAAATTTTCAATCTATTCATCTTCAATCATGGCAATACAACAAACACCAGAAAATATAAAAGTTACATCCAGATTCGTAGACTACCTAGCGACGATTGCAAGCACTGAAGCGAGCCGAAGGCGCACCGCCGTCATCGCTCCTCCCTCGCCGGAGTCCGGCACAACTTATTGTAGTAGACAGTGGGAAAGTCGTCGTGCTAAGATCCCATAGAACCAACACCAGTACAGCGACCGTCGCCGATGAAGAGAAGCTTAGATCGGAAGGATTCAACCTGAAGGCACATGAACAAAGACGAACAAAGACAGGATCCGAGCAGATCCACCAAAGACAACCACCGAACGAAACCCGCGAGATCTGCCGGAGACACACCTCCACACGCCTACCGACGATGCAAGACGCACCACCGGGACGGGGCCTGGGCGGAAAGAAGCTTATTCCATCTTCAAGAAATCGCCGTTGTTTCATCTTTCTGAGCAGGACACAGACCCTATCAAAACTTAAAAACGCATCAAAAAATGAAGCCCTTCCGCCGGCAAGGGCCAAGATCCACCGCGCAACCATCATCCTAAAGCCACAGGAGACGTGATAGACCGGTGGCGCCTCCAACGAAAAGCAGAAACCCTAGTCGCCTTTCCTTGGAGGAGAGACGAAGGGAGAAGAAACGTGATCTTCCCTCTGGCACCTCCACGGAACCACATTTGCACGTAAGATGGTGCTTTGGCGCTCATAGGCGTGCAAACAAGACGTGGCCCGTTAACTTTCGGTTGCCTCACTAGCAATTGCGGGCTCGAAACAGTTCTGAATAAAAATGGCTTTGGGGAAAAACCAAATCCCTTATTTATAGATTTAAAAAAAAATCATATCCTTACTTTTGTATAAAGTTTGTAAATATCAATAAGCATGATTTAAAAAACATGTTTAAAAATGTTCATGATTTTTTTAAAATCACAATTTTAAAAATATCATGAATTAAAAAAGTCTGGAAACAAATCATGATTTTGAAAAATGTTCTCCGGTTTATAATATCTAGAGAATTTTAAAAAAAACTTCACATAATTTTATGGAAAAGAACAAAATCAAGTAAACAAAAAAGGCAAATAAAAAGCGAGTGATGAAACCAGCGAAAAAAATACGAACCAACCTGTGTTTGGATGGTTAGGAGGGCAGTAGTATCCCAGCCTACCAGAGTTCAAGTCTTAGACTTGACATTGGTGCTAGTATTTTTCTGGATTTATTTCAGACCTTCTAGCGTTGTGCGTTCAGTGGGAGAAGATGTTGTCGTCGACTATGAAAGCATCAGTGGCACCTTCATCAATCTCAGAATGATGTGCCGCATCAGTCTCTTGGAGATGCTTATAGAGGTAGAATGTGTGTGTGATGTTTATAGGGATGGATGTATATGCATCTGTACCGTGTTAAAAAGCGGAAATAAAAAAAGGAAAAACCATCCGAAAAAGCAAATGAGACTCTCCAGAAAACCTTCCCAAAACTAGTGAAAGAAAGTTGGCCCACTTACCGTGTGTGCTTTACTAATACCGATAACGAGCACTGTTGGGGAACGTAGTAATTTTAAAAAAATTCTACGCACACGCAAGATCATGGTGATGCATAGCAACGAGAGGGGAGAGTGTAGTCCACGTACCCTCGTAGGCCGAAAGCGGAAGCGTTAGCACAACGTGGTTGATGTAGTCGTACGACTTCACGATCCGACCGATCCAAGTACCGAATGCACGGCACCTCCGAGTTCAGCACACGTTCAGCTCGATGACGTCCTGCGAACTCCGATCCAGCAGAGCTTCACGGGAGAGTTCCGTCAGCACGACGGCATGATGACGGTGATGATGTTGCTATCGACACAGGGCTTCGCCTAAGCACCACTACGATATGACCAAGGTGGAATATGGTGGACGGGAGCACCGCACACGACTGGGAGAGATCAACTGATCAACTTATGTGTCTAGAGGTGCCCCCCTGCCCCTGTATATAAAGAAGCAAGGGGGAGGCCGGCTGCTGGCCCTCTATGGGCGCGCCAGGAGGAGGAGTTCTCCTCCTAGTAGGAGTAGGACTCCCCTTTCCTACTCCTACTAGGAGGAGGAAAGGAAGGAGGAGAAGGAGAAGGAAGGAGAAGGAGGAAAGGGGGGCCGGCCCCCTAATCCAATTTGGTTTGGGCTAGGGGGCCGCGCGCCCTGCCTCCTCTCTTCCACCACTTGGCCCATGAGGTCCATTACTTCTTCCTGGTATTCCCGTAACTCCCCGGTACCCTCGAAAATACCCGAATCACTCGGAACCTTTCCGATGTCCAAATATAGTCGTGCAATATATCAATCTTTACGTCTCGACCATTTCGAGACTCCTTGTCATGTCCCCGATCTCATCCGGGACTCCGAACTACCTTCGGTACATCAAATCACATAAACTCATAATACAATTGTTACCGAAACTTTAAGCGTGCGAACCCTACGGGTTCGAGAAGTATGTAGACATGACCGAGACATGTCTCCGGTCAATAACCAATAGCGGAACCTGGATGCTCATATTGGCTCCCATATATTCTACGAAGATCTTTATCGGTCAGACCGCATAACAACATATGTTGTTCCCTTTGTCATCGGTATGTTACTTGCCCGAGATTCGATCGTCGGTATCTCAATACCTAGTTCAATCTCGTTACCGGCAAGTCTCTTTACTCGTTCCGTAATACATCATCCCGCAACTAACTTATTAGTTGCAATGCTTGCAAGGCTTAAGTGATGTGCATTACCGAGAGGGCCCGGAGATACCTCTCCGACAATCGGAGTGAAAAATTCTAATCTCGAAATACGCCAACCCAACAAGTACCTTCGAAGACACCTGTAGAACACCTTTATAATCACCTAGTTACGTTGTGACGTTTGGTAGCACACAAAGTGTTCCTCCGGTAAACGGGAGTTGCATAATCTCATAGTCATAGGAACATGTATAAGTTATGAAGAAAGCAATAGCAACAAACTAAACGATCAAGTGCTAAGCTAATGAAATGGGTCAAGTCAATCACATCATTCTCCTAATGATGTGATCCCGTTAATCAAATGACAACTCATGTCTATGGCTAGGAAACATAACCATCTTCGATTAACGAGCTAGTCAAGTAGAGGCATACTAGTGACACTCTGTTTGTCTATGTATTCACACATGTATTATGTTTCCGGTTAATACAATTCTAGCATGAATAATAAACATTTATCATGATATAAGGAAATAAATAATAACTTTATTATTGCCTCTAGGGCATATTTGCTTCAGTCTCCCACTTGCACTAGAGTCAGTAATGATTCTAACACTCATGGAGCCTTGGTGCTGATCATATTTTGCTCGTGGAAGAGGCTTTGTCAGCGGGTCTACAACATTCAGATCCGTATGTATCTTGCAAATTTCTATGTCTCCTACTTGGACTAAATCCCGAATGGAATTGAAGCGTCTCTTGATGTTCTTGGTTCTCTTGTGAAATCTGGATTCCTTCGCCAAGGCAATTGCACCAGTATTGTCACAAAAGATTTTCATTGGACCCGATGCATTAGGTATGACACCTAGATCGGATATGAACTCCTTCATCCAGACTGCTTCATTTGCTGCTTTCGAAGCAGCTATGTACTCCGCTTCACATGTAGATCCCGCCACGACGCTTTGTTTAGAACTGCACCAACTAACAGCTCCACCGTTCAATATAAACACGTATCCGGTTTGCGATTTAGAATCGTTCGGATCAGTGTCAAAGCTTGCATCAAAGTAACCATTTACGATGAGCTCTTTGTCACCTCCATATACGAGAAACATATCCTTAGTCCTTTTCAGGTACTTCAGGATGTTCTTGACCGCTGTCCAGTGATCCACTCCAGGATTACTTTGGTACCTCCCTGCTAGACTTATAACAAGGCACACATCAGGTCTGGTACACAGCATTGCATACATGATAAAGCCTATGGCTGAAGCATAGGGAACATCTTTCATTTTCTCTCTATCTTCTGCGGTGGTCGGACATTGAGTCTTACTCAACTTCACACCTTGTAACACAGGCAAGAACCCTTTCTTTGCCTGATCCATTTTGAACTTCTTCAAAACTTTGTCAAGGTATGTGCTTTGTGAAAGTCCAATTAAGCGTCTTGATCTATCTCTATAGATCTAAATGCCTAATATATAAGCAGCTTCACCGAGGTCTTTCATTGAAAAACTCTTATTCAAATATCCCTTTATGCTATCCATAAATTCTATATCATTTTCAATCAATAATATGTCATCCACATATAATATCAGAAATGCTACAGAGCTCCCACTCACTTTCTTGTAAATACAGGCTTCTCCAAAAGTCTATACAAAACCAAATGCTTTGATCACACTATCAAAGCGTTTATTCCAACTCCGAGAGGCTTGCGCCAGTCCATAAATGGATCGCTGGAGCTTGCACACTTTGTTAGCTCCCTTTGGATCGAGAAAACCTTCTGGCTGCATCATATACAACTCTTCTTCCAGAAATCCATTCAGGAATGCAGTTTTAACATCCATTTACCAAATTTCATAATCATAAAATGCGGCAATTGCTAACATGATTCAGACAGACTTAAGCATTGCTACGGGTGAGAAGGTCTCATCGTAGTCAATCCCTTGAACTTGTTGAAAACCTTTTGCAACAAGTCGAGCTTTGTAGACAGTAACATTACCGTCAGCGTCAGTCTTCTTCTTGAAGATCCATTTATTCTCAATTGCTTGCCGATCAACGGGCAAGTCAACCAAAGTCCACACTTTGTTCTCATACATGGATCCCATCTCAGATTTCATGGCTTCTAGCCATTTTGCAGAATCTGGGCTCACCATCGCTTCTTCATAGTTCGTAGATTCATCATGATCTAGTAGCATGACTTCCAGAACAGGATTACTGTACCATTCTGGTGCGGATCTTATTCTGGTTGATCTACGAGGTTCGGTAGTAACTTCATCTGAAGTTTCATGATCACTGTCATTAGCTTCCTCACTAATTGGTGTAGGTGTCACAGAAACCGGTTTCTGTGATGTACTACTTTCCAATAAGGGAGCAGGTATAGTTACCTCATCAAGTTCTACTTTCCTCCCACTCACTTCTTTCGAGAGAAACTCTTTCTCTAGAAAGGATCCATTCTTAGCAACGAAAATCTTGCCTTCGGATCTGTGATAGAAGGTGTACCCAACAATTTCCTTTGGGTATCCTATGAAGACACATTTCTTCGATTTGGGTTCGAACTTATCAGGTTGAAACTTTTTAACATAAGCATCACAGCCCCAAACTTTCAGAAACGACAACTTTGGTTTCTTGCCAAACCACAGTTCATAAGGCATCGTCTCAACGGATTTCGATGGTGCCCTATTTAACGTGAATGCAGCCGTCTCTAAAGCATAACCCCAAAACGATAGCGGTAAATCTGTAAGAGACATCATAGATCGCACCATATCTAGTAAAGTACGATTACAACGTTCGGACACACCATTACGCTGTGGTGTTCCGGGTGGCGTGAGTTGCGAAACTATTCCGCATTGTTTCAAATGTAGACCAAACTCGTAACTCAAATATTCTCCTCCATGATCAGATCGTAGAAACTTTATTTTCTTGTTACGATGATTTTCAACTTCAATCTGAAATTCTTTGAACTTTTCAAATGTTTCAGACTTATGTTTCATTAAGTAGATATACCCATATCTGCTTAAATCATCTGTGAAAGTGAGAAAATAACGATATCCGCCACGAGCCTTAATATTCATCGGATCACATACATCTGTATGTATGATTTCCAACAAATCCGTTGCTCTCTCCATAGTACCGGAGAACGGCGTTTTGGCCATCTTGCCCATGAGGCACGGTTCACAAGTACCAAGTGATTCATAATCAAGTGATTCAAAAATCCATCAGTATGGAGTTTCTTCATGCGCTTTATACCGATATGACCTAAACGGCAGTGCCACAAATAAGTTGCACTATCATTATCAACTCTGCATCTTTTGGTTTCAACATTATGAATATATGTATCACTACTATCGAGATTCATCAAAAATAGACCACTCTTCAAGGGTGCATGACCATAAAAGATATTACTCATATAAATAGAACAACCATTATTCTCTGATTTAAATAAATAACTGTCTCGCATCAAATAAGATCCAGATATAATGTTCATGCTCAACGCTGGCACCAAATAACAATTATTTAGGTCTAAAACTAATCCTGAAGGTAGATGTAGAGGTAGCGTGCCGACCGCGATCACATCGACTTTGGAACCATTTCCCACGCGCATCGTCACCTCGTCCTTTGCCAGTGTTCGCTTAATCCGTAGTCCCTGTTTCAAGTTGCAAATGTTAGCAACAGAACCAGTATCAAATACCCAGGTGCTACTGCGAGCTCTAGTAAGGTACACATCAATGACATGTATATCACATATACCTTTGTTCACCTTGACATCCTTCTTATCCGCCAAATACTTGGCGCAGTTCCGCTTCCAGTGTCCAGTCTGCTTGCAGTAGAAGCACTCAGTTTCAGGCTTAGGTCTAGATTTGGGTTTCTTCTCCTAAGCAGTAACTTGCTTATTGTTCTTCTTGAAGTTCCCCTTCTTCTTTCCTTTGCCCTTTTTCTTGAAACTGGCGGTCTTGTTGACCATCAACACTTGATGCTCCTTCTTGATTTCTACCTCCGCAGCCTTTAGCATTGCGAAGAGCTCGGAAATTGTCTTATCCATCCCTTGCATGTTATAGTTCATCACGAAGCTCTTGTAGCTTGGTGGCAGTGATTGAAGAACTTTGTCAATGACACTATCAACAGGAAGATTAACTCCCAGTTGAGTCAAGTGATTATGATACCCAGACATTTTGAGTATATGTTCACTGACAGAACTATTCTCCTCCATCTTGCAGCTATAGAATTTATTGGAGACTTCATATCTCTCAACTCGGGCATTTGCTTGAAATATTAACTTCAACTCCTGGAACATCTCATATGCTCCATGACATTCAAAACGTCGTTGAAGTCCCGATTCTAAGCCATAAAGCATGGCACACTGAACTATCGAGTAGTCATCAGCTTTGCTCTGCCAGACGTTCATAACATCTGGTGTTGCTCCAGCAGCAGGCCTGGCACCTAGCGGTGCTTTCAGGACGTAATTCTTCTGTGCAGCAATGAGGATAATCCTCAAGTTACGGACCCAGTTCGTGTAATTGCCACCATCATCTTTCAACTTTGCTTTTTTCTCAAGGGACGCATTAAAATTCAACGGAACAACAGCACGGGTCATCTATCTACAATCAAACATAGACAAGCAAGATACTATCAGGTACTAAGTTCATGATAAATTTAAGTTCAATTAATCATATTACTTAAGAACTCCCACTTAGAAAGACATCCCTCTAATCTTCTAAGTGATCAGGTGATCCAAATCAACTAAACCATAACCGATCATCACGTGAAATGGAGTAGCTTTCAATGGTGAACATCAATATGTTGATCGTATCTACTATATGATTCACGCTTGACCTTTCGGTCTCAGTGTTCCGAGGCCATATCTGCATATGCTAGGCTCGTCAAGTTTAACCTGAGTATTCTGCGTGTGCAAAACTGGCTTGCACCCGTTGTAGATGGACGTAGAGCTTATCACACCCGATCATCACGTGGTGTCTGGGCACGACGAACTTTGGCAATGGTGCATACTCAGGGAGAACACTTTTTATCTTGAAATTTAGTGAGATATCATCTTATAATGCTATCGTCAATCAAAGCAAGATAAGATGCATAAAAGATAAACATCACATGCAATCAATATAAGTGATATAATATGGCCATCATCATCTTGTGCTTGCGATCTCCATCTCCGAAGCACCTTCATGATCACCATCGTCACCAGTGCGACACCTTGATCACCATCGTAGCATCGTTGTCGTCTCACCAATCTTATGCTTCCACGACTATCGCTACCGCTTAGTGATAAAGTAAAGCATTACAGCGCAATTGCATTGCATACAATAAAGCGACAACCATATGGCTCCTGCCAGTTGCCAATAACTCGATTACAAAACATGATCATCTCATACAATAAAATTTAGCATCATGTCTTGACCATATCACATCACAACATGCCCTGCAAAAACAAGTTAGACGTCCTCTACTTTATTGTTGCAAGTTTTACGTGGCTGCTACGGGCTTTAGTAAGAACCGTTCTTACCTACGCATCAAAACCACAACGATAGTTTGTCAAGTTGGTGCTGTTTTAACCTTCGCAAGGACCGGGCGTAGCCACACTCGGTTCAACTAAAGTTGGAGAAACTGACACCCGCCAGCCACCTGTGTGCAAAGCACGTCGGTAGAACCAGTCTTGCGTAAGCGTACGCGTAATGTCAGTCCGGGCCGCTTCATCCAACAATACCGCCGAACCAAAGTATGGCATGCTGGTAAGCAGTATGACTTATATCGCCCACAACTCACTTGTGTTCTACTCGTGCATATAACATCAACGCATAAAACCTGGCTCGGATGCCACTGTTGGGGAACGTAGTAATTTCAAAATTTTCCTACGCACATGCAAGATCATGGTGATGCATAGCAACGAGAGGGGAGAGTGTAGTCCACGTACCCTCGTAGACCGAAAGCAGAAGCGTTAGCACAACGCGGTTGATGTAGTCGTACGTCTTCACGATCCGACCGATCCAAGTACCGAATGCACGGCACCTCCGAGTTCAGCACATGTTCAGCTCGATGACGTCCCGCAAACTCTGATCCAGCAGAGCTTCACGGGAGAGTTACGTCAGCACGATGGCGTGGTGACGGTGATGATGTTGCTACCGACGCAGGGCTTCACCTAAGTACCGCTACGATATAACCGAGGTGGAATATGGTGGAGGGGGGTACCGCACACGGCTGGGAGAGATTAGCTGATCAACTTGTGTGTCTAGAGGTGCCCCCTGCCCCTGTATATAAAGGAGCAAGGGGGAGGCCGGCCGGCCCTCTATGGGCGCGCCAGGAGGAGGAGTCCTCCTCCTAGTAGGAGTAGGACTCCCCTTTCCTACTCCTACTTGGAGGAGGAAAGAAAGGAGGAGAAGGAGAAGGAAGGAGAAGGAGGAGAAGGAGGAAAGGGGGGCCGGCCCCCTAGTCCAATTCAGTTTGGGATAGGGGGCCGCGCGCCCTGCCTCCTCTCTTCCACCACTTGGCCCATGAGGCCCATTACTTCTTTCTCGTATTCCCGTAACTCCCCGGTACCCCTGAAAATACCCGAATCACTCGGAACCTTTCCTATGTCCGAATATAGTCGTCCAATATATCGATCTTTACGTATCGACCATTTCGAGACTCCTTGTCATGTCCTTGATCTCATCAGGGACTCTGAACTACCTTCGGTACATCAAATCACATAAACTCATAATACAATCGTCACCGAAACTTTAAGCGTGGGGACCCTACGGGTTCGAGAACTATGTAGACATGACCGAGACATGTCTCCAGTCAATAACCAATAGCGGAACCTGCATGCTCATATTGGCTCCCACATATTCTACGAAGATCTTTATCGGTCAGACCGCATAACAAAATACGTTGTTCCCTTTGTCATCGGTATGTTACTTGCTCGAGATTCGATCGTCGGTATCTCAATACCTAGTTCAATCTCGTTACCGGCAAGTCTCTTTACTCGTTCCGCAATACATCATCCCGCAACTAACTTATTAGTTGCAATGCTTGCAAGGCTTAAGTGATGTACATTACCGAGAGGGCCCAGAGATACCTCTCCGACAATCGGAGTGACAAATCCTAATCTCGAAATACGCCAACCCAACAAGTACCTTCGGAGACACCTGTAGAGCACCTTTATAATCACCCAGTTACGTTGTGACGTTTGGTAGCACACAAAGTGTTCCTCCGGTAAACGGGAGTTGCATAATCTCATAGTCATAGGAACATGTATAAGTTATGAAGAAAGCAATAGCAACAAACTAAACGATCAAGTGCTAAGCTAATGGAATGGGTCAAGTCAATCACATCATTCTCCTAATGATGTGATCCCGTTAATCAAATGACAACTCATGTCTATGGCTAGGAAACATAACCATATTCGATTAACGAGCTAGTCAAGTAGAGGCATACTAGTGACACTCTGTTTGTCTATGTATTCACACATGTATTATGTTTCCGGTTAATACAATTCTAGCATGAATAATAAACATTTATCATGATATAAGGAAATAAATAATAACTTTATTATTGCCTCTAGGGCATATTTCCTTCAAGCACCAAATAGGAAATCAAGGGATCAATCAAGGGACACTGATTGGTGAATCGATAGAGACGGGAGCATATGATGTTGATGGATGACTACTGTGTCCCGGATGCACTATTCGAGTCATATTTCCGCCGTCAATTCCGGATGCAACAATTGTGTTTGACCGCCTCTACAATGGTATCCGAGCCTATAATGACTACTTCATCTTGTTGAATGATGTCCTTGGAACCACTAGATTACTGGTTACCAAAAGTGCACGATTGCACTCAGGATGCTTACTTATGGCATGAACACAAATCCGTGCGGACAAGTATCTTCGAATGTCTGAAAGCACATGTCTCGAAGCCATGTTTAGATTTTCCACTGTTGTAGTGAAGGTGTTTGGACCGGAGTACTTAAGAGAACCAACTGTCGAAGACACCGCAAGGCTCATGATGCTATCAGAAGCAAGAGGCTGACCAGGTATGCTCGAATTCATGGATTGCATTGGAAATGGAAGAATTGCCGATATGCTCAACAAGGCCAACATAAGGCCATTGTAAGAAGCCCACCATCATTCCTAAAGTAATTGCATCACAAGATCTCTAGATTTGACATTCTTTCTTTGGGATGCCCGGGTCTCACAATGACATCAACGTGCTGTAGCTGTCTCCATTGTTTGAAGATTGTGTGTGGGAGAAGCTCCTCCATGCAACTATACCATCAATGGTCATGACAACAAAATGGGTTATTATCTTAGGTATCTATCCTCCGTGGGCGACCTTCGACAAGATCATCTCTGAGCTTAGGGGTAAGAAAAGATCTTACTTTGCCAAAACACAAGAAGGAGCTAGAAAGAATGTCGAGAGAGCAATGGTAGTGCTCCAATTCCGTTTTGCGGTTGTTTGAGGACTATGGGATGCAGAGACATTGTGGGACGTGATGACAACATCATGAACGTGATTGTGTAGGATGAGGGTGACCGAGTTCGCCATGGCCGAGAGTTTGAGGAGATGAATGATCATGGCAAACTTTCATAGCAGAATCCAACGACATTTGAGGATTTTATCCAAATACATAAACAGATTCGCCATCAAGAAACTCATGAGTAGCTTTAGATGAACATTTGTGCACCCTTCAATGGAAGACTAAAAAATGTGTCCGGTTAAGCTAAATTCAAGTTTAAACTATTTTATTGCAAAACTTCATGTTTGGATTGTAATATTTATATTTCAATTATTATTGCATTGAGATATTTGTACAACATGATTATGAAAGAATGGTGATATTTATCTTTACATATTTAGAGTGCTCCGGGTATACAGTGGCGGAGACATAAGGAATTTAGTGTTGATTTGCTATGAAGAGAGACATAAGGAATTTAGTGTTGATTTGCTATGAAGAGTGCCATAATTACTAATAATTTGCTGCTAAAAATCAAATTTTCAATAGTTTGCCCCTCCCTAACCTGTTTTAGCAACACTTGTCCTCCCTAATACATATTTTCTAGCTCCGCCACCGCAGGTATAGGGGAAAAAACAGGGGCAATCATTCAGTGGCGCGTTGGGTTGGATGGCCAAAGAGAGGCAGCCATTTGGCGCACCGGATTGGAGTTGCCCTGACCTCCCATAAAATTTGACAAAATGTGACAACTCTGAACCGCATGGCTTTTCGGTTAACAGCGACAAACAGTTCGTCTCCACTCTTGCATTAACACAACTATCCTCCTCTGTAACTCAGATGTGTAACAGAACTAGAATCCAATTTTGGGTTACATGTTTACAAACAATACCGATGACCAGAAAAAAAATCATCACATCCCAGTAATACCCAATAGTCGACAATGTACCAAGATTGGCTAGCAGCACCCAAACCGGCTAGTTTGCTTCTGGCCGTCTTTCGAGTCACCGTCGTCGATGCTCACCCTGTTGAGGGATAGCTCGGCCTTGTATGAGTCGGAGTTCAGGATCTTCCTGCTCACGCTGCTGTAGATCTCCTTGATGACGAGCTCGAATGCCGTGTTGACGTTCGTCGAGTCCAGAGCCGAGGTCTCCATGAAGAAGAGTCCCTCGGATTCGGCAAGTGCTTTGCCTTCCTCCACTGGCACTTCACGGATGTTTTCCAGATCGCATTTGTTGCCTACCAACATCTTGGCCACCGTGGTGTCAGAATGTGCTGCATTAGATTTGAGGATACGTTTGGGTTACTTCAGAGGAAATGCATGCGATATGTGAAAAGGAGAATTGTTCTAATAGCTAATATCAAGGAAAACGCAGATGTAAAGAACCAGAAGTGCAAGGAATGACTTGTCATGACTGCACAAGGGACATGTATCAGCTCAAGCAGTGATAGCCATCAAGCAAGAAAACAGAACCATGGAAAGTAGAAAATGCGTCCAGGGGACAAAACCCAAAGGTAACACATGACAGATCATTCCCAAGGGATACGATTTATTGCTTTTAAGGTGGCAAAATGAAACCAAATGATCAAGTATATCACTAGTAGTTGGATGGTGCAAGAAACTAGCACCAAGAAAATCATAACAATAGTGTTACCAACCATCATAAGCACAATGTTATCGATTCAACAATGCCTATCATATAGGGGTACCTTCCGATATATCCACACCTATGCAATCTAACTATTTTCACCATCCAAAAGCCACAAAAGCATTACACACTTCTGGGGATCAAGCATAAGCAAAGCCCATATCATTTTCAATTCAGTCTATAAAATGTATGCTGAGACATGCAGTAAAAGCATTCTGAGAAACTGCTACAAAACAAAAACAAAAATATGGCACAACACAAACAGTGCAAGTGACAAAATGTAAAATTGTCGACCATCGTGTTATGTTAGTATCTTCCAAGTTCCAATAACACCGTGGTGCTTGTTTAGTGCGTTTCAAAACTTTGTATGCCAAATGACAATATACTCCGTACTAGGTAGCTAGGATTATTCGGATGCATTGTCCTTTCTCCTAAGTTTCATGGCATGCCAATTGACAGTAAAACACAAATTGCAACTAGAGTCAAGGATACATTTGTTCAGCCTAACACAATTGTGTTATGAGCATAGCTTTCTCTTACACCAAGCTTTGCCTTCTGGTAGTGACACATCCTAGATAAAGTCGCCATGTACATAAAAAAGGAATGAACCAAGACAATGCATCTTTCTATGATGGTTGACTGTTTCCAACAGCAACAAGTGAAAAAATTGCCTAAGAAGGGAAATGGAGAATAAATGGTGGCCGGCATCCATAAAAAAGGTTTGTCCTCAAACATTAATAACAAACTTAAAGCGTGACAACGGTAACTATGTCTAGGAACATCTTTAACACTGAAGAACTCAAGCTAAGCAGCCTCCGATGTCAGAAATTTGAAACTGCAAATAGTTCACCACAAATTAGCAGTCCTGAGTCCTGACTTATCAAAAAAAAAAAATGTCGGAGGATAACTTCTATACTTGTTCCCACAAATGCCGAATCCAAAACAAGCAACTAGCACAGCAATTACAGTCACCCGACGTGGTCCTTGCATCCACTCCTCAAACATTCCGCAACAAGCCTTTACATGAGGACTCAGATCCAGATTCAGGACAGGTCGCCCAACCCATCTGGTGGGACAATTCTACAGCTATGTATCGGAGAACACTCAACCCAATCAATCACCATCTAGGCGTCTACAAGCTAGGCGCGAGCACTGGTGTCCCTTTGGACGCCGACCAGGACCAACTTAGATCTACACGATCTTACCGAATCTACTTTTTTTATGGGAGTTTAAATAAGGAATCAATTGATCCAAGCGCACGGACAGTACAAGCCGTAAGCAAGCATGGGAGCTAATTAATTAAGCAAGGAAAGAAGGAAGGAAGCACGCGGGCGGGCGGAGAGGGTGCGTACTGTTGAGCTCCTGGAGCCATCGTCCGACGTTGTCGAAGGTGCCCCGGCGGGAGATGTCGTAGACGAGGAGCGCGCCGAAGGCCCCGCGGTAGTAGGCGGAGGTGACGGCGCGGAAGCGCTCCTGGCCGGCGGTGTCCCAGATCTGGGCCTTGACCTCCTTGCCGTCGATGTCCATGCTCTGCGTCTGGAACTCCACCCCGATGGTGGCCTTGGAGTGGAGGTTGAACTCGTTGCGCGCGTAGCGGGACAGCAGGTTGCTCTTCCCCACCGCGCTGTCCCCGATGATCACCACCTTGAACAGGTACTCCTCCGCCTCCCCGTCCGAGTCGTCCCCCATCCTTCGCTCGTGATCCCTCGAGCTCGGAGGCGCCGCCTTTCCGTCGTCTCGTCGGCGCGGCACGCTCGGGAGCTCTGGCGAGCGGCTGCTGGGGGGAATGCGCGAGATTTGTAGTGGCGTTTTGGGGGGAGGCGGGCAGCGGCGCGGTGGGTTTTGACCGAACGCGCACACCGAGGCCGAGGTGTGGCTGCCTTGCTTTTTGCTGGGGTGGGGTGGTGAGGGAAGCGCCGAAACCAGGAGTAGCCGAGAGTTACGAGACGAGTGGGTGGCGAGTGGGACGCACGCACCGGCACGGCACGGCACGGCTAGCGCGGCCTCGGCGGTGGACCCGGGAGTGCTGGCGGCGGGTCCACGCTGTCGGTGGGACGGGTGGATGCGTCGTGCGGACTGCGGTGCGGGCACGCCTGACGTGAGTTGGCGCCCCGTTGTTCGCTGGGCGAGACAGCTTGGAGGCTGCTCCGGTTCCGAGCCGCAGCTATCGCAACAGGAGCAGTATGTGGTGTGGTGTGGTGTGGTGCGGACCATGTCCCATGCCACTCTTGTTTTTTGGGATGCAATTCAGGTGCACGATTCCATTCAACGATTGGTCATGCACGTCGGAAAGGGAAAGTGCCATATACTACGAAGGAACTCAAGGATTCTTTTGACTTCCGATTACGGAAATGTTAACAAATGTTAACGGGCAAACGTTCGTCATGGGGTCAATCCGGCGAACACGCCCTCTTCCTTCGGTTTCGTTGCACGAATCTTGGCATAGGGATAGAAGACACGTTAGATTTAAAACTCGTCCGCTGTGATACAAAACCCAACGTGTGTTGTTCTTTTCAAAACACAGCTGCGCACTGCAGTAGCTACTGACATCAACCTACACCTAGGAGACATAGGATTGATTCCCGTTCCTCCTTTTTTTAACTAGGATGGCAGAAGATGTTTTTTTTCTTAGGTAGTACATGACAATTTTTCTGAAAGAAAATAACATGGTAGTTTTTATAATTTTTTTTACCTTTGTCACATGGCAAATTTAAATATATATTTTGTAATGCTCACAACTCAAGTTTGTTTTTGTACATGTCATTTTTATTATTAAGAAGATGCCATTTTTATTATTAAGAGGATGGCAGTTTTATTTCCTAATGTTCAAAAATCAAGTTTGTTTTTGTACATGGCATTTTTATTATTAGGAAGATAGCCAACTTTTAAATTCCCAAATGATAACGGCCACACGTGTGGCACGAATCAACATGGCCCAAACGTCTCCATTGTCATTCATTTTGCCACGTCGGAACATCTGACATCAACGGGTATCTTTTTGGTTTTTGGCTTAAAATGGTTTATCTCCTAATTAAAAAGTTCAATTAAAATCCGTTTTCACCATTAAATCTGTCTCGACGAGATCTTTAAACTAGATCTTATGTTGATATGTTTTGAAGAAAAAAAAATTTGGCCAAAAGTTGTCATGATGTTTACACTGTAGTTGCCATAGTGTTTACACTAAAGTTGCCATGTGGCAATTTTAGTTTATGGATCATGGCAATTTTAGTATTTTGACCATGACAATTCCAGTACTTTGACCATGATTTTTTTATATGAACCATGGCAATTTTAAGTGCATGTATCATGGCAATTTTAGTTTATGGTTCATGGCAAGTAAAATCATGACAACTTTTTTATGCATCCAAAAACCTTGATCTAGTGATAATTCATTTTTAATTGTTGTTTTCATAAGATGGCAAAATTTTGGATTTTTTTGTAAAATTATGACCGGGCTAGGAAGAGTACTGAATGGGTTGACTGGGCCTAGTTCGCCCTGGGTGGTTCTCTCGGCGAAGGAAAAGTTGTACACTCAATTGAAACCCCAAGGAACAATCGTTCGTTGATGCCTCCTCCTATGAGGAGCGACAACCAATTATTATGGTCCTTGCTATTAATATTTGCCGATGGGCCAATGATATGATTGACTAGCAAAGGGGTCCGTGCATTGCAACGGGAGTAAAAAAATCATCGGTCATACACATTGGACGCCATCAACAAATTCCTTAAAATTATTTCACGATGTCATACAAGAAACAACATGATATGTGGTGTTACGCAGAGACATAAAGTTGAGACAATTTTTAAGTGTACTAAAAGTGCGTCCAATTTATTAGACAACAAAAATATCTACCTAGGTTCTTGTATCAATTCATGCCTTTGCTGGTATTCCTCCTCAACGGTGCCCAACAAATAGTGCATTAGGCTAAAAGTTGCAAAGTACATTTTGGTACTCAATTATAGGATGCGCATAATAGCACATATTGGACATCTCCATCAAAAACAATTAATCCGTAAGGACATGCATAACGAATGTTTAGAGTTGCATGTCAACATTGATATTCTTAAAGAAGTCTTTATAGGCACCATTCTTTTTGGAAATCTGCATTAAGCCATTGGTTTACATAAAGCTCATATGAATAGTTTAGTGTACATCATCTATATGTGCTGGTTATTGAGCGCTCGCCGAAATAGAGAGGATGATTATGTATGTGTATAACCTTTAGCATATACATCCCCTATGGTGCCAACTGCCAATGATAGACTTTTTGAGAGCATCAAACTATCCTATCTGGCCAATTTAAATCGGCAGAGAACATATATAATAAGCATTTTCAAAATACATCATCTAAATAAAAGTATTAATTAAGGGCGTGTTTGGTTTATCACCAGAACACGCCACACCGAAGATGCGGCCGCGCCATAGGTGCGGCGAACGGAACGAGCGCCACACTTTTGGCGAGTTGTGGCGTGAAAAATGAACTAGCAAGCTGTGATGAGCGGTGCGGCAAGCCATAACACCGGCATAAAGCAAACAACGGCTAAGTTTAGGCGTAAGGAGCTGTGGCATGCGTAGTCACGAACCAAACATGCCCTAAGTGTACATCCGATCAAAAATTTAGAGATAACTAACATGCATGATAATAGCATATTTGACATTTACATATTTTTCTGTGCGATTTCCATATATAACATGTTTAATTTTAAGTTACGGTTTGAAAGATATGAATATTTTAAGAAGTACTTAAATCTCCGAAAAAGGTTAAAAGGGGCCATAGCTGGGCCAAAATTGCAACATGGTCCAGCCCATCTGCTTAGCGACGCTCAGGCGGTGCAACCTATTGTACGCCAACTAAAATTTTAGATAAAAGGGCGCGATGCAACTCTATTCTACGCCAACAAAAAATTTAGAGAGAAAAGACAGAAAAGAGGGAGAAGCAGGATTCAAACTCAGGCCCCCAATTGGAATCATGAGTCAATAGCCAATTGTGCACCCGTGTGCATGTGATTGGAAGAGTGATAGCTGTATATGAATCTAAGGCGACAGCCAATCACTTAAGCAAAAAAATGTACTTATGCATACCATTTTTTCACTTACCGGTGGCATTAGATGTAGTTTATACTCCCTCATTTCCGGTTTATAAGGCTCAATTCAAAAATTTCACCAACCAAGGTAGATGATAAGTGGTGAAATATTTTTTATAGTTTGCAAAAGCACCCAATTAATGCTTTTGTTTTCCTTAAAAAATTATGTTTACGAATGCATTAATTGCAATGCATGCATGCATAAAGTGCATGCATTGGTCAGTTTTTTTAATACTTACATGCAATGATTTAATGCACCTTGAAGTCTGAACATGTGATGGGAAACAACCAAATTGAGCCTTATAAAATGGAAAAACTAAAATTTTAAGATAAGCCCTATAAACCGGAAAGGAGGGAGTAACAAATTTAGGGACAATTTCACGACAGACAGGCAAAAGCAATAATGACTTTATGAGTATAGGTATAGATTTAAATATATAAGCCACGCTAGTCACCGTAGGGGCCACATCAAATGCCGGATAATTACTCCCTCCTTGGTCATGAATTGCTTATTTTAGATTTGTCTAGATAAAGATGTATCTAAACACGTTTTAATGTTAGATACACTCGTATCTAAAAAAATCTAAGAGATGGAACGAAGGTAATATATGATATTATCTTAGCACAACAATATGGTCTTTAGAGTTTGTGTCCTGCAGCTTGTCAATGTCAAGATGCCGGTTGACCAGGATGTGGGCGAGCCCGCTCCGCCCACGCCGTCTAAATCACGTAAATGGATTAACGGACAAGCCGCGAAAAATAAACCGACTTCGTGAACACGCCATGCCGAGCCTGCTAGACACACTAGGTCCGTGACAGACATCTCGTAGAACCAAAACAGTAGTCAATCTGCACTTGACATTTGCCACCATCGTCTGCCCGACCTTACCCGGTACCCTTCTCTTACTGTCCAATGCCACTTGGCTCTCTTGACTATCCAATGCCACATGGCTCTGCTCGTCTCCACCCTCTCAATGCCAACCGGTACCCCGCTCGTCGTCGTCGAACTAGCGTGCTTTCATCGACATCCATGCCAAGCAAAACAAGCTATCGAGCGTGACCGTGTGGAGGGAAGGGGGGAATCCAACATCGGTCTAAGAATCGCCGAGAGAGGTTATCCGTTGCCCCAGCGACGATGACAATAGGGTGCTTTTCGACGACGAGGACATGATGCTCGTGTTAAGGTAGCTCCTAGGATGGAGACAAGGGCATGCATGCTTCTCAGAATGGAGTGTGTGCAGGCATGTCGTAGAGCTAATCTAGATTCTGGGACATGGGGAAGAAGCAGGTTTGCACGACTACATGTGGCAGCGCGCATATATGTATTTGAACGATTACGACTATGATAGTGGCATGCCTCGGACTGTAGCTAACCCTAGCACTGCCAAGAGTCTTTTAATACGCTGCCGGACGACAACACCCAAAATGGCCGATCTTAAAGTACCTTCAAAGCCATGGTGACTCAAAGTACCTTGAATGGGGTAGTTTGAGATGCTCTACCAGGTATTTATGCATATATTTATTTTTAGGTCTTTTTAAAGCAGTTAACCGATGATTACCTCTCAAACCACATGTATGGTCAAGAGACGAGAAAGATATTCATACAACACACACGACACAATATTGAAGTGTTCCTCAAGAGGACGAAGGATGGGCGATCAATCATCCACAAGTACTGGCCTAAAGTTGCAAAGATCTTTAACATCATTGAAGACTCAACATTCGCCTTCTACTTCAGCAGTTTTTCAGATGAGATTCATCTATCTATCTACTGTCTATGATGCTAATTTACAAATGTTTTAGATGTTGCATATGAAATTTGGTGTTGTTGTGTAATGGGATGTCTAGCTATATGTCTATATGGTGTAACTGAGTGCTGAAGCTATATAATGTTGTATTCTGATGTATTTCAATTATGAAATCCTGGTTGCCGTAATACAAAAATGAAATATAATGTGTGTTTGATATGAAATGTCAATTTGATTACTAAATGCAATAAAAATAATAGGCCAATTAGCCTGCTTATTAGGTTTTTCTATTGCAGACAGTTATTGAGACAACATTGTGGACGATGACATCAGACAACCCAAACAGTTTTCTATAAAGCAAACGTATTGGATCAATGAACAATCACACACAACTTCCTCTGGACAAATGTTTACATTAGGCCACTTTGCACAAACATTTCACATAAAAATTGTGTGTGATGGATAGTCTATGCCATACAGTTTGTTGTAGGCACCGTGCGTGATGCAGCAATAACGCAAACAATAAAATTATAAATATCGTCTACAATGGTAACACTATGTGATGCAACAAATTATGACATGCATTAGCCTTTTTGCAGTCAAATATATAGTCAAAATTTGCTTTGAAATAGGACAAGACTAATAAACCCAAACGAAGGTAGTAAATAGGTACTCTCCGTTATTGGACCCTGCGTATTTTGGGTCATACTTTGACCATTGTAAAACTAAGAAAATATAAATTATGTGATACAAAAAGTATATTGTTGGATTTTTATTTTAAAAAATGTTTTGAAAAAAATATATAACGTAAGAGACACATAGCTGCAATTAAGGTACACAAATAAATCCACTCTTCATGCAACGTTATACAGAATAAGGGATCAGAATCAATACTTAGACCCGCGACATCACAGATCGATAAGCTGGAGATGGCCTAGCTAGTTCATCTCGGTCAATTAACACTAGCAGCCGGTCTTCTGCCCAATTTATTCGACAAAGACAACTAGACAACCATATACCCATGCGAATCTAGCACAGAAACACTCCATTTCCGTCGTCAAAACGAGCAAACAACACAATAGCCGAGCCGTCACCTAGACATGGCAGAAACATCTGTAGTGGTAGGCGCTGTTCATCGGATCGGTGGCGTCGACGGGGACTCCACGAGCGCTGCACCTGTACCGGCAACCCCGGCACTCGTTGTAGGTGCACGTCGGAGCCCTCGACCCCACCAGCCGCCGCCTCCTCCCGCGCCGGTCCATCACCGCCGTTGGCCAGCTCCCCGCGGCAGGTGGTCCTCCTTCTGGTCTTGCTAAGCCCTGCATCATATATATGTTCATACAAGAATGGCGTCGAAAATCAATTAATAGCTGGTCTGAACTTTCCCAGAGCATCCTTAATTTCGTCGTACTACTATACATACTCACGGAGACGGGATGAGAGGAAGATATACGTGTACTCCTATTTCCTATCCTATATGCACAAATAGATCTAACAGCTGACTTGCTTGCATACTGTGGTACTGGGTGTGATTTGCATGGAGCTAGGCATCATTGGATTTGATAATACATAATCACTTAATCAAAGAGTGTACGTGGGCATGCATGCACGAAATGCACCGGCCATGCATATGCATTACCTCATGTTCTGTCTCGAGAGTCCAAGGCGAGAACGGACGAGCAGCTAGAACACCACCACCACCTTCATTCCGTCCATGTAGAGTACATGATAGAAGAACAAGATACAAATCAGTAAGCTACTACGAGCCTTTGAATGAGTTAATTAACAAGAGAAGGCAGGCAGCAGTAGAACGTGTGCATGCATGCTAAGAGTACGTAGAACGCACCGGTGATAAGCATAGCAAGGAGGAGGAGATAACAGATCAACAGCAGCCTATTTCTTCCCACTCCAGTCATTTTCTCTTTCCCTTCAGAGTGACCTAGCTAGCTAGCTAGCTACATGTGATCACTCCGAACAGAAGGCAGGCTGGTATATATAATATTGTCCATGTGCGTCTTCATTTGTAGATAGAAGTGAACGATAAAAAGATGAAGGAAGGGAAAGGAAGGGGTCTCGAAAGGAAGGAAGGTAAAAAGCTCGGATGCATGGTACCGTAAAGAGAAAAAGACAAAGCATACAGTGCACGATTTGTACGTTCTATAGTTCTAGGGACTTCCTGGAAAATTACGAAACTACCCGCCATGAATGTGTACTCGTGATACTTCTCGCATAGTTGTAATTCGTATGTGCTAGTTTCAAGGTATTGAAAGCTGATGCAGATCGTTTATAAACATGTGACCGAAGTTAATTAGTCGATTGAGCGTGTAAAGCCAGGTCACTGTGAATGCTCCACGCCTAGTAGGAAAGATGGTTTTGGGGTCTCTAGAAAAAGTGAAAAAATGTCTCTCATTGTTGGTATACCCATAATGTCACGCTATTGTTTTTCATAGGTGGAACTAGAGAATACTCTTATACCTCTCACAATGGATAGTATCATAAAATAGTTCCATACATATGATACTAGTCTATCATATCTCTACTCCTATAAAAAAACGAGTTGGTGGTGATGGCGTGCCTGCCTTCATCTCATCTACACCGTCGGATCTGAAATGTGAGGCTGAGATGACTCATTGTGCCCGATTGTCCCTGAAACAGAACACGTGGAGATTCTCCTTCTCTCGGGGAAGATAACGAGCCTTCGAGAATCCCCTCCCGAATTCCTTGCGGTGAGCCTCTCTCCTCTATCTTTCCCCGGCGACCACTGAAGTCGATTTTGGCGAGGATCCCTCTTGCCTCCCCTTGGATAGGGTATTTCTCCCTCTAGATCTGGCGTGTAGGCCATCAGAGAGACGATAGCAGGGATTGCTGCCATGGCCAAGTTTGTTTTCTACAGTAAGTTCCTTCATTTTTTCCCTCTGTCGCTGCTGGGGTTGATTCCCGTTTGTGCCTGACTCAGGTCCTAAACTTCCAACGAGAGTCTCTTTCTTCCGTGCTGCAAATGGAGGCTACTAGCGACAGGACCGCCATGGGTAGGCCTGGGAATTACAGGCGTGGAGGATTTCTGGGCAAGCCACTCGTTCCTGGGCGTGCCTGTGCCACTGCCGATGTGGATTTAGCCTTGCTGAAATTACTGAGCTCTATCCCCCAGGTTGTTACCAAATTTTCTATTAGATTGTTTATTTTCATTCTGATCCGTGTCAGATTTTTGTACTTGCATTATTTTGTGCCAGGTAATTAGAGCAGCATGACCAACCATTGCCAAATTCCTTCCTAAGTGGAGAAGTTCCCAATCCCTAAGATCAAGGAATGAAGATAAGCTTTTCCACTTTGTTGTATCAAGTAATTTAACTTCCCAGTTCACTCTAAATTATTGTGTATTGGCAACCTGAATTATCTATTTTACAAAAAAGCATATATACACTTCTGTAGTTCTATGAGATCAATGGAGCAAGAAGGGCATGCAGTATTGTCTTCTGTCGCTTGGAAATACTAATTGAAAAAAGATATGCAGCATTAGTAATATCCTTCTCATATGTGGTCCGAGACTCCGAGGGAGACGCCCAGTAATGAGTGTAGTGGTCCTTGTAGATAGGTTTTTCATGACTTCAACATGCGCCTTCCATCTCATTACTATGTGTTACCCCAAAATCCTATGAGTTCATATACGAGTTTTTAATCTCTGCAAGTAAATTTTGATATTGTGTAAGGTCTGTATGATTAGAATCCCATGGGAAACTGTGTAATCTCTTGTAAGACAATATGCATGAGTTTAGACTCATATACCTAACCTGCATAATTGCTGGAAATATTTTGAACAAGTTATATCTCATTTTTATCTTACTTAGTTTAGTTTTGCGGCGAGGCAAATCCTACATGACACTCATAGTCGACTGGACACACCATGTCGTGCACTGGCCCAACATGGTCAGAGATGAGACCGACCGGTCGAAGTGGAGCCGGAGACGATGTGGCCAAATCGTACTTTAGTGCATTATATTGTCTCTTGGCAGTCTTAGTTTCCCCTCAGTAAATGATATATGGTGTTTATGTTGAATACTGTTTCATTGTTTCGAGGCACACCCGTTAGAACAAATTCTGTAATTTAGTAATGTTTAGGGCATTATGGTTGTGAGTAGTTATCTCTTAGTTTAACGAATACGTGTACTTTTGCCTTGTTGCCACCTGCGAAATGAAATATTGTAGTTTAACACTTCTGTCAAATTTTGCTTAGTAGTTCCCCTGTAGTTATTTGATTCTTATTTGACCTGCATCATTGCAAGTATTTATTCTTAACAATTTTCCTTTTTTGTCCGTTCAATGGGAAGCCAGAAGATGTTCTATATCCAAAAACAATTGGACAAGGTAACACCAGTAAGCACATCTACTTCAAGTTTTGTGTGATGCTATCTCACTTCTTTTATACTCTTGGTGATCAAAGGTTGTACCTTCAGCAGTGTTTGAGTAAATGCTGTCAGTTTTGTCAATAGTTGGAGAAGATATTATCATCAAGCGCGCGCACAGTCCTATGCTAGGAAAGAGAACTGGGATTGGAATGGGATGTCCCAATTTCTTTGCCGTGGGGCCATGGAAATCTGAGTTCTTCCTCTTCTTTTGACACATGAGACATGCCTTGTGGAGCTCTTTTTTCATGAACTGCATCTTAGCCCCTCTGTGTGGCAAAGTATTGTTTGGAATCTGCTACATTGTGGCCATTTTGTGGCCACATCAGATGCTTCTCTTGAGAGGCTGGTGATAATTTTGGGTTGTCTCCTGAAATCTGGTCAAAAACTTGCCTTCTCACATGAAAAGGAATACATGAAGATGTTCGCTGTTGAAAACCATTTTTTATTCGTCCCTAAACTAGATTTTACACAGTTATAATGCATGAAGATATTCATTGTTGAAAGCATTTTTTATTCGTTTTACTATGGTCTGCTATGCTCGAGTGCTTGGCAGGAGCACATGAGAAGGAAAGAGGGAGATTGATATCGCCATCTTGAGTTGTTTTTTAATTAGAACAATTGTTGAATAGTTTGTCTGTATATTACTCCCTCTGTTCCAATCTATAAGGCTGGTCATAGTGGGAGTAACATAGGTAGTAACATAGATGCCACATAAGCAAAAATGATGATGTGGCAAGTAGTTAATGAGGAGAGAGGCAAATAGAGTAACATAATATGTTACCATCACATAGCGGTTTTCAATGCATAATGAGTCTATAAAGTAATAAATGAAGGCAACTATGTTACCACACCTATGACACTACCCACTATGAAGGTAGTAAAATAGACTAGTAACATATGTATGTTACTAGTCTAAGTTACTCTCCACTATGACCAGCCTAAGGTGTGCATGCTTTTCGAGATTATGTTTGACCATGAATTTCACCAATGAAAGATGGGCCATGCATAACAAATAATATATCATTGATTACATATTCGAAAGAATTTGGAATGACATAATTTTCAAATCATAGGACTTATATATTATTTTGTGTAATTGACCGTCAAAGTTAAATCTCAAAAAGCACGCATACCATTTATTGGAGAACCGAGGGATTATTTATTATCCCTTGGAGTAGGAAAAAAATGTCACTATGATTCTGCTCGCGATGCAAAGGAAAGCCAGACATGACCGTGATGGAACATGATAGCAAAGTTTAACACCCAAATTACGGAAGAGATAAAGGATCACTAAAGAATTCCCATGCCAAGTTTAACCCTTGAAGAAATGCAAGGGAAGAGCGCACACTGGAGAGTGTGGCGGCTGAGTTGACCACCTGAGCAGAGGCAAGCATTGCTAGATCGGCATAAGGCGAACTACAACATTAGGGGAGATACCCTATGTAAATATGTATCTGAATTACTATGAGCTAGGATGGTTTCTTTTGTACTTTCAGATGTAATATTCATCAATTTTCTTTTGACATGCTATCGATGTGAATTATTTGATCATTGGTCTTAGTACTACTTTTGTCCATCGCTAGCTAAAGGGCATGAATAACTTCGTAATTACCTACTCGTGCTTGAATGTCTTGGATTTCGTACAAGGGAAATGAATTGGCTGATTGATGAGCATATGGAATGCTAAAAATTGCAGCTATGACTCTTTCCCCTACATACTTTTATTATCATTTTTGTGGTTCCGTGGCGTAGCACGGACATCTTACTAGTTACTTCTCTAATGCATAGTATCACAGAGTAGTATCATATCATCATTTTATTTACTTGTTTGTAGAACTCCAATACAAAGTTGTGGCTAGGATCTATTTCTCCTTAGATTGTCTCATTCGACATGCTATGATATGATATCATAATATGATACCCAGTACATTTCTTTTACTTTGCATATTAGTTTCTTCTTAAGTCACTTTAATATAAATTTTGATCAAATTTACATTAAAAATATTTACATCTACAATACCAAATAAATACAATATAAAAAAAAATTCAATGATGAATCTAATGATATTGATTTGATATTGTGAATGTTGATATTTTCCTTATTGCACTGGCCCTTAGCTCATTGGCGGCGACTTCAACCTCATTGCCACGTCTTCGGACAAAAGCAACGACCGGTTGCACCGTGGGGCCATTAATAGATTCCGTCATTTTATTGCTGACGAGGAGCTTCGGGACATCTACTTACATGGACGGCGGTTCACTTGGTCGAGCGAGCGCGACTCGTCGACCCTTGAGCGCATTGACAGGGTTATGTGCACCTCTGGCTGGGCTGTGGAGCACCCTTCCTGCTTCCTGCGCTGCCTTTCTTCCGCCACTTCCGATCATGCGCCGCTTTTGCTTGACTGCACCCCGCGCGCCCCGGGGCCTCGCAGGTTTCACTTTGAGAGGTTTTGGCCGAAGATGGAAGGCTTCCACCAGATTGTGGCCAGCCCTTGGGAGTCTGGCCCGGCTGACGAGGACCCTTTCCGGCGCGTTTTTGCCCGTCTCAAGTCCACCGCCAAGGCACTGCAAAGCTGGAGTGCGCGCCACATTGGTCACATGGCGCTTCAGCTGTCTGTGGCCCGCGAGCTCATTGCGCGGCTTGACATGGCGCAGGACATCCGGCCGCTGCTCCCCGCCGAGGTCTGGTTCCGGCGATGTCTTAAGTCGGCCTACCTAGGGCTGGCGTCCCTTGATCGGTCCATTGCGTGTCAGCGCATCCGCTGCTCTTGGCTTCAGGCCAGCGAGACCAACATCGCCTTCCTCCGGGTGCGAGCGGCGCATCGGAAGCAACACTCCAGGATTCTGTCGTTGCATGTGAACGGCCAGGAGATTTCGGACAAGGAAGCATGTCCGAGGCGATCTATGACCACTTCTCGGCTGCGCTGGGCACTCCTGACTCCCGCGCGTTCACCCTGGACCTTGATGGATTGGATCCTCGCACCTTCGACCTGGTTGGGCTGGATGTCCCGTTCTCGGAGGACGAGATTTGGACGACGATCAAGTCACTGCCGTCCGGCAAGTCACCCGGTCCCGATGGCTTCTCTCCGGAGTTTCTTTGCGCTTGCTGGGATATCATCAAGCCCGACATTTGTGCCCTGTTCGCCAAGCTCTACTCCCTCAATGGCCGGGGCTTCCAGAAACTCAACGAGGTATTCGTCACGCTGCTCCCCAAGCGCCCGAATGCGGCTTGTATTGCGGACTACCGCCACATCAGCCTTATCCACATCATCGCCAAGCTTGTGGCCAAGGTTCTCTTCCTACGCCTCGCCCCGCGCCTCGGAGAGATGATCTCGACGAACCAGAGCGCCTTCATCTCTGGAAGATGCATCCATGATAACTTCCTCCTCGTGCAACAAACGGCGCGCCGCCTCCATAATCTCAAGCTGTCCCGCGTCATGCTCAAGTTGGACATTGCCCGCGCGTTTGATTCAGTCTCTTGGCCCTTCCTCCTCGACATCCTGCGACATCTGGGTTTTGGCCCACGTTGGAGGGAGTGGATATCCATCCTCCTCGGCACGGCAAGCACACGGGTCCTCCTCAACGGCTGCGCCGGGCCCCCTATCGCGCACCACAAGGGGCTCCGTCAGGGCGACCCTGTTTTCCCCATGTTGTTTGTGCCGGTCATCAATGTCCTAGATCGGCTGCTCCAGCGGGCCGTCGCCAATGGCGTCCTCCGCCGCCTTACCCCGTGCCACATGGCATCTAGCATCTCCCTTTATGCTGACGATGTCGTCATCTTTTGCCACCCGGACGAGCACGACCTCGACATGGTCCGTGAGCTTCTTCGGGTATACGGCGTTGTCTCAGGTGTAACACCCCGGATGTAACTTTCCCAATTTGTACTCCAACTCTTGTCGTTTCCGGCGTTAAGTTATTTTATTTTCTCGGGTTCGGGTCTTTGTCGCCGTGTGTTGTTATCGTTGTCATGCATCTCATATCATGTAATCATGTGCATTGCATACGTGTTCATCTCATGCATTTGAGCATTTTCCCCGTTGTCCGTTTTGCATCCGGCGCTTCGTTCTCCTCCGGTGGTCATTTCTAGCTTTCTTTCGTGTGTGGGGATTAAACATTTCCGGATTGGACCGAGACTTGTCAAGCGGCCTTGGTTTACTACCGGTAGACCGCCTGTCAAGTTTCATATCATTTGGACATTGTTTGATACTCCAACGGTTAACAGAGGGACCGAAAAGGCCTCGTGTGTGTTGCAGCCCAACACCCCTCCAATTTTGCCCAAAACCCACCTAACTCTGCTCCACCATCTAGAGCGTTCGATCACGATCGCGTGGCTAAAAACCGCACCTCATTTGGACTCTCCTAGCTCCCTCTATGCCTATAAATAGGTCCTCCTCAAAAATCTCGGATCCCCCTCCCCGAAACCCTAGATCCACCCTCACCGCGCCCGCCGGACATATTGCCACCGACGGACATTGTCCGGTCCGCCTCCCCGCTGCCATATGGCACTCCGCCGTCGGTCCGCGCCCTGCGGGACCGCATCGCCGCCGCCTCCCACCGCGGCCCGCGGGAGCCCAGGGCAGGCCCCCCAGGCCCGCGCGCGCCGCCCGCCTCGTCCGGGTGCCCCGCCGCCCGATCCACCGCGTCGCCGCCATCGCACCGCCTCCGCTGCCGTCGCCGACTTCGCCGGTGCCGCCGCACGCCACCACCGGACGCTGCGCCAAGCTCAGGTCGCCACCGCCTCGATTCGCTGCTCCGCCGTCGCGCCCGGAGCCCAAGACCTCACCGCCGTGTCGCCCGGGTCCGGATCCGGCAGATCCCGCCTGGTCCGGCCACCTCTGCTAACTCCGGCGAGCCCCGCGCCCTTCTCCGACAAAACTCCGGCTGGCCAACCTCGTTTTGCGTGCAGATCCAGATCCGTGAACAGTAAACCCTAGAGGTTGTTTTTCTTCTAAGTCCCAAAATTCCAGATCCAAGTGCTCCTGTTCGTAGTCTCGTAACTTTGCATCCGTAGCTCCGATTCATGCATATAGCATATCAAAATGTTCACCTCAGAGAGTACATCATCTAATCCCATTGCATCATTTTCATTTGAGTTCATCTTGATGCCCTAAATGCTGTTAGAAGAGGGCTACTTGAGTTAATTGTCAGATCTGCTGCTCCATTTAGGCTTTTGTCATTTTTGCCATGATTATTGTGTGCATGATATGCCCTGATGCTCTACATATGTTTTGTTAAGGGTTTTGCCATCTATACAGAGGTGTAACCCATGTATTTTTGTGATGTGTGTGGTGCCTAGTGCAAGCTTGCAAAGTGGTGCACTTGCTAATTCTGTTTTCAGGTACTTAGCATTTCCACTAAGTCCTTGATCTGTTTATCTCATGATGCCATATGTTCATGTTGTTTTCTAGTGATCCGTGCCTTTTTTGAGGATGATTAGTATGGATGTTTTGTTAATCTTGTAGTGCTCTATCCTTCCATGTCTTTGTTTGCAATTATGGATCACCCTAGCTTGAGTCAATCGAGCTCTACTTTTGCTACTTTGTGAATCTGGGCAGATTGTCAACTTGTTTGCAATTTTGCCGATGATGTTGTAGTTGACCCGTGCATGCTATGCTATTGTTCTTGCCATGTCTAGCTTTCATTTTGTGTGTTCTTGATAGATGTATGCTTATCTTGTCATGACTTGCACCGTAGTGAGTGCATCGAGCTCATAAATATGCCTACTTGAGTTATGTTTCAGCATGTTCTAGTTTTCACCAAGTCTGAAAACTGATTATGCATTTGCTATGTTCACATGCTTGCAATTATATTTTCTGATCCCTTTTGGCTCAAGGTCACTAAGGGACTTTTGTTAAGATCTTTGAGTAGCTCCATGCCATGCTTTACTTTGTCATGTTCAGGTCCTGTAGTATGTAGTTTTCTTGCTCCGAAGATTGCTACCTGATCTGAAATTCCAGACAAGTGTTAATTTCACTAAGTCTGAGATATGTTTACCATATGCATTTTTGCCATGCTTGTTTGAACCTGTTAATGGATGAATTGGCCGTAGCTCAGTGCTAGACTTTTGTTAAGCATCTTGAATGCATCCCTGCCATGTATTTTGTTGCCATGTTTAAGTGCTGTAGCATGTTCATCTCATTGCATTTAGATGGCTACTTGCTGTAAATCGCAGACCGGTGTCATATTTGTTTCGCTTGCCATTTCCAAACCGTAACTCCGATTCCGGTGATCTTTATATCGTTTTCAAGCGATTTCATCTCATCTTTCCAGTGGCACACTTGGATTCTCAAGTTGAGGCCAGGTTCATGCATTCCTTGTCACATCTTGCATATGCATCCCGCATCGCATCCCGCATAGCATATCATCTTTGCATCATATTGTTTGAGTCTTGCACGTGGTTGATTGTATCATTGTTGCTTGTTTGTCTTGTTTGGGTAGAGCCGGGAGACGAGTTCGCTAACGAGGAGCCCGTTGAGTTTGCTTTCGAGGATCCAGTCAACTCTGACAACTTTGCAGGCAAGATGATCATACCCTCGAAATCACTACTATCTTTGCTATGCTAGCTTGCTCGCTCTTTTGCTATGCCAATGCTACGATGCCTACCATTTGCTTTAAAGCCTCCCAAATTGCCATGTCAAACCTCTAACCCACCATGTTCTAGCAAACCGTTGATTGGCTATGTTACCACTTTGCTCAGCCCCTCTTATAGTGTTGCTAGTTGCAGGTGAAGATTGGAGATCGTTCCTTGTTGGAACATTTATTTACTTGTTGGGATATCATTATATTGCCATGTTATCTTAATGCATCTATATATACTTGGTAAAGGGTGGAAGGCTCGGCCTCTCGCCTAGTGTTTTGTTCCACTCTTGCCGCCCTAGTTTCCGTCATATCGGTGTTATGTTCCCGGATTTTGCGTTCCTTACGCGGTTGGGTTATAATGGGAACCCCTTGATAGTTCGCCTTGATTAAAGCTTTTCCAGCAATGCTGAACCTTGGTTTTACCATTTGCCACCTAGCCTCTTTTTCCCTTGGGTTTTCGGAGCCCGAGGGTCATCTTGTTTTAAACCCCCCCCCTCCCCGGGCCAGTGCTCCTCTGAGTGTTGGTACGAACCAGGCAGCCTGCGGGGCCACCTCGGGGAAACTCGAGGGTTGGTTTTACTCGTAGCTTGACCTATCTGAGTGTGCCCTGAGAACGAGATATGTGCAGCTCCTATCGGGATTTATCGGCACATTCGGGCGGTGTTGCTGGTCTTGTTTTAACCTGTCGAAGTGTCTTGAAGAACCGAGGTACCGAGTCTGATCGGAACGTCTCGGGAGGAGGTCTATTCCTTCGTTGACCGTGAGAGCTTTTCATGGGCTAAGTTGGGACTCCCCTGCAGGGATTTGAACTTTCGAAAGCCGTGCCCGCGGTTATGGGCAGATGGGAATTTGTTAATGTCCGGTTGTAGATAACTTGAACCTTAACTTAAATTAAAATGAATCAACCGAGTGTGTTACCGTGATGGCCTCTTCTCGGCGGAGTCCAGGAAGTGGACACGGTGTTGGAGTAATGTTTGCGCAGGTTGCTCTCTAGTTTCTCGCTTGCGCTTCGCCTCCTCTTCTCGCTCTCTTTTGCGAATAAGTTAGCCACCATATATGCTAGTCGCTTGCTGCAGCTCCACATATATTTACCTTACCCTACCTATAAGCTTAAATAGTCTTGATCGCGAGGGCGCGAGATTGCTGAGTCCTTGTGGCTCACAGATTAGTATTACACCAGATGTAGGTCCAGATGATTCCGCTCCAGGTGACGCGCTCGAGCTCAAGTGGGAGTTCGATGAGGACTCTCAACATTACTATGTTTCTTTTCCTCATGATCAGTAATGGTGCCCTGTTGGGGGTGATCGGGACCATGTCGCATGTTGGGTTATCTTTTATTTTGGCGCCGTAGTTGGGCCATGAGTGTTTGGACGATGTATGTTATTTATGTACTTGATTGACATGGCGAGTGTAAGCCAACTATGTTATCCCTTTTCATTATCTATATTACATGGGATGTTTGTGATGATTGCCTGATTTGCGACATATGCCTTCAATGCGATTATGCCTCTAAGTCGTGCCTCGACACGTGGGAGCTATAGTCGAATCGAGGGTGTTACAAGGTGGTAATCAGAGCCTTCCCCGACCTTAGGAGCCCCATTGCTTGATCGTTTTTAGCAGCCGAGTTGTGTCTAGAAAAAAAATGTTTTGAGTCATCTAGGAATTATATATCGGAGAGTTTAGGAATTCTTTTTTACTTCCCAGTCTCCTCATCGCTCTGGTAAGGCATCCTGACGTAGAGTTTTGACTCTCCTCTTCTCAAATTTCACTAATTTTTTTTAGGATCACGCGGGTATCTTGGAATTGTTCCGATGGTTTTATGATGAGAACATTGTCTTGGTGCCTCCTGTCAGGGGTTTTGTGGAAGTGTCCCGGGGAGTTGAGCTCTGAGGTGTTGTCATCATAATTTTATTGTTGCAGTTCTGGAATACCTGAGTTTAGTACGCCGACATCGAAAATCTCTTTTATGCAGTTCGTTGGTGAGATAACCTCGACGCCACCCAGTACTGGGGTGGGAGTTCGGGAGTATCGCCATAACTTGTATAACAGATGCTTTTCGAAGGTTGAGGTAGATGGTTTCCGAAGTTTTTCTCGGTTATGTGTTGAAGGATGGATACAGCTGGATGTAGGATTTGCTAGATTTGGGTGAGATATTATGCTTCCCCTGTATCCCCAACACCTGATTGCATAACCGGAAAGGTTCGGGAGTTTCATAGGTGGGAATTCTCGTAGCTCTAGTTCTTCTTGTTGGGGAACGTTGCAGAAAATTAAAAAATTTCCTACGGTTTCACCAAGATCCATCTATGAGTTCATCTAAGCAACGAGTCAAGGGAGAGAGTTTGCATCTACATACCACTTGTAGATCGCGTGCGGAAGCTTGCAAGGTGATGATGTAGTCGTACTCGACGTGATTCGAATCACCGATGACCAAGTGCTGAACGGATAGCACCTCCGCGTTCAACACACGTACGGGACGGGAGACGTCTCCTCCTTCTTGATCTAGCAAGGGGGGAGGAGAGGTTGAGGAAGACAGCTCCACCGGCAGCACGACGGCGTGGTGATGGTGGAGAGGCAGTACTCCGACAGGGCTTCGCCAAGCACACAACGGAGGAGGAGAGGTGTTGGGGAGGGGAGGGCTGCGCCTTGGAGGTTGGTGCGGCTGCCCTCCCCTCACCCCTCTATTTATAGGGGGAAGGGAGAAGGGGGCCGGCCCCCTAGAACCCATCTAGGGGGGGGTGCGGCGGCCTAGGGGAGAGGGGAGAGGGTGGCTTGCCCCCCAAGCCAAGGGGGGCGCCCCCTCTAGGGTTCCCCCTCAACCCTAGGCGCATGGGCCCAAGGGAGGGGGGTGCGGCCAGCCCACCAGGGGCTGGCTCCCTGCCCCACGCAGCCCATGTGGCCCCCCGGGAGGGGTGGCCCCTCCCGGTGGACCCCCGGAACCCTTCCGGTGGCCCCGGTACAATACCGGTATGACCCCGAAACTTCCCGGTGTCCGTTTGACATCTTCCCATATATAAATCTTTACCTCCGGACCCTTCTGGATCACCTCGTGACGTCCAGGATCCCATCCGGGACTCCGAACAACATTCGGTAGTCACATACTAGTCTTCCTAATAACCCTAGCGTCACCGAACCTTAAGTGTGTAGACCCTACGGGTTCGGGAGACATGCAGACATGACCGAGACGCTCTTAGTCAATAACCATCAGCGGGATCTGGATACCCATGATGGCTCCCACATGCTCCTCGATGTTGTCATCGGATGAACCACGATGTCGAGGATTCGATCAAACCCTGTATGCAATTCCCTTTGTCAATCGGTACGTTACTTGCCCGAGACTCGATCGTCGGTATCCCAATACCTTGTTCAGTCTCGTTACCGGCAAGTCACTTCACTCGTACCGTAATGCATGATCCCGTGTCCAACACCTTGGTCACATTGAGCTCAATATGATGATGCATTACCGAGTGGGCCCAGAGATACCTCTCCGTCATACGGAGTGACAAATCCCAGTCTCGATCCGTGTCAACCCAACAGCTACTTTCGGAGATACCTGTAATGCACCTTTATAGTCACCCAGTTACGTTGTGACGTTTGATACACCCAAGGCACTCCTAGGGTATCCGGGAGTTACACGATCTCATGGTCTAAGGAAGAGATACTTGACATTGGCAAAGCTCTAGCAAAACGAACTACACGATCTTTTATGCTATGCTTAGGATTGGGTCTTGTCCATCACATCATTCTCCTAATGATGTGATCCCGTTATCAACGACATCCAATGTCCATAGTCAGGAAACCATGACTATCTGTTGATCACAACGAGCTGGTCAACTAGAGGCTCACCAGGGACATATTGTGGTCTAAGTATTCACACGTGTATTATGATTTCCGGATAATACAGTTATAGCATGAATAAAAGACAATTATCATGAACAATGAAATATAATAATACTTTTATTATTGCCTCTAGGGCATATTTCCAACAGTCTCCCACTTGCACTAGAGTCACCAATCTAGTTACATTGTGATGAATCGAACACCCATAGAGTTCTGGTGTTGATCATGTTTTGCACGCGAGAGAGGTTTAGTCAGCGGATCTGTGACATTCAGATCCGTGTGCACTTTGCAAATCTCTATGTCTCCATCTTGAACATTTTCATGGATGGAGTTGAAACGACGCTTGATGTGCCTGGTCTTCTTGTGAAACCTGGGCTCCTTGGCGAGGGCAATAGCTCCAGTGTTGTCACAGAAGAGTTTGATCGGCCCCGACGCATTGGGTATGACTCCTAGGTCGGTGATGAACTCCTTCACCCAAATCGCTTCATGCGCTGCCTCCGAGGCTGCCATGTACTCCGCTTCACACGTAGATCCCGCCACGACGCTCTGCTTGCAGCTGCACCAGCTTACTGCTCCACCATTCAACATATACACGTATCCGGTTTGTGACTTAGAGTCATCCAGATCTGAGTCGAAGCTAGCGTCGACGTAACCCTTTACGACGAGCTCTTCGTCTCCTTCATAAACGAGAAACATGTCCTTCGTCCTTTTCAGGTACTTCAGGATATTCTTGACCGCTGTCCAGTGTTCCTTGCCGGAATTACTTTGGTATCTTGCTACCAAACTTACGGCAAGGTTTACATCGGGTCTGGTACACAGCATGGCATACATAATAGATCCTATGGCTGAAGCATAGGGGATGACACTCATCTCTTCTTTATCTTTTGCCGTGGTCGGTGACTGAGCTGAGCTCAGTCTCACACCTTGTAACATAGGCAAGAACCCCTTCTTGGACTGATCCATTCTGAATCTCTTCAAAATCTTATCAAGGTTTGTGCTTTGTGAAAGACCTATGAGGCGTCTCGATCTATCTCTATAGATCTTGATGCCTAATATATAAGCAGCTTCTCCAAGGTCCTTCATTGAAAAACACTTATTCAAGTAGGCCTTAATGCTGTCCAGAAATTCTATATTATTTCCCATCAAGAGTATGTCATCTACATATAATATGAGAAATGCTACAGAGCTCCCACTCACTTTCTTGTAAACGCAGGCTTCTCCATAAGTCTGCATAAACCCAAACGCTTTGATCATCTCATCAAAGCGAATGTTCCAACTCCGAGATGCTTGCACCAGTCCATAAATGGATCGCTGGAGCTTGCATACTTTGTTAGCGTTCCGAGGATCGACAAAACCTTCCGGCTGCATCATATACAATTCTTCCTTAAGATGCCCGTTAAGGAATGCTGTTTTGACGTCCATCTGCCATATCTCATAATCATAGTATGCGGCAATTGCTAACATGATTCGAATGGACTTTAGCTTCGTTACGGGAGAGAATGTCTCGTCGTAGTCAATCCCTTGAACTTGTCGATAACCCTTAGCGACAAGTCGAGCTTTATAGATGGTAATATTACCATCCGCGTCCGTCTTCTTCTTAAAGATCCATTTGTTTTCTATCGCTCGCCGATCATCGGGCAAGTCTGTCAAAGTCCATACTTTGTTTTCATACATGGATTCTATCGCGGATTTCATGGCTTCAAGCCATTTGTTGGAATCCGGGCCCGCCATTGCTTCTTCATAGTTCGAAGGTTCATTGTTGTCTAACAACATGATTTCCAGGACAGGGTTGCCGTACCACTCTGGTGCGGAACGTGTCCTTGTGGACCTATGAAGTTCAGCAGTAACTTGATCCGAAGTACCTTGATCATTATCATTGTTTTCCTCTTCAGTTGGTGTGGGCATCACAGGAACGGTTTCCTGCGCTGCGCCACTTTCCCGCTCAAGAGGTAGTACTTCATCGAGTTCTACTTTCCTCCCACTTACTTCTTTCGAGAGAAACTCTTTTTCCAGAAAGCATCCGTTCTTGGCAACAAAGATCTTGCCTCCGGATCTTAAGTAGAAGGTATACCCTACAGTTTCCTTAGGGTATCCTATGAATACGCATTTTTCCGACTTGGGTTCGAGCTTTTCAGGTTGAAGTTTCTTGACATAAGCATCGCATCCCCAAACTTTTAGAAACGACAGCTTAGGTTTCTTTCCAAACCATAATTCATACGGTGTCGTCTCAACAGATTTAGACGGTGCCCTATTTAAAGTGAATGTAGCTGTCTCTAGAGCGTATCCCCAAAATGATAGCGGTAAATCGGTAAGAGACATCATAGACCGCACCATATCCAATAGGGTGCGATTACGACGTTCGGACACACCGTTTCGCTGAGGTGTTCCAGGCAGCGTGAGCTGTGAAACGATTCCACATTTCCTTAAGTGTGTACCAAATTCGTGACTTAAGTATTCTCCTCCACGATCTGATCGTAAGAATTTTATCTTTCGGTCACGTTGATTCTCTACCTCATTCTGAAATTCCTTGAACTTTTCAAAGGTCTCAGACTTGTGTTTCATTAAGTAGACATACCCATATCTACTCAAGTCATCTGTGAGAGTGAGAACATAACGATATCCTCCGCGAGCCTCAATGCTCATTGGACCGCACACATCGGTATGTATGATTTCCAACAAGTTGGTTGCTCGCTCCATTGTTCCGGAGAACGGAGTCTTGGTCATTTTGCCCAAAAGGCATGGTTCGCACGTGTCAAACGATTCATAATCAAGAGACTCTAAAAGTCCATCGGCATGGAGCTTCTTCATGCGCTTGGCACCAATGTGACCAAGGCGGCAGTGCCACAAGTATGTGGGACTATCGTTATCAACTTTAAATCTTTTGGCATCTACACTATGAACATGTGTAATATTATGCTCGAGATTCATTAAGAATAAACCATTGACCACCGGAGCATGACCATAAAACATATCTCTCATATAAATCGAACAACCATTATTCTCAGACTTAAATGAGTAGCCATCTCGTATTAAACGAGATCCTGATACAATGTTCATGCTCAAACTTGGCACTAAATAACAATTATTAAGGTTCAAAACTAATCCCGTAGGTAAATGTAGAGGCAGCGTGCCGACGGCGATCACATCGACTCTGGAACCATTCCCGACGCGCATCGTCACCTCGTCCTTTGCCAGTCTCCGTTTATTCCGCAGCTCCTGCTGTGAGTTACAAATATGAGCAACGGCACCGGTATCAAATACCCAGGAGTTACTACGAGTACTGGTAAGGTACACATCAATCACATGTATATCAAATATACCTTTGGTGTTGCCGGCCTTCTTATCCGCTAAGTATTTGGGGTAGTTCCGCTTCCAGTGACCCTTCCCCTTGCAATAAAAGCACTCAGTCTCAGGCTTGGGTCCATTCTTTGACTTCTTCCCGGTGACTGGCTTACCAGGCGCGGCAACATCTTTGCCGTCCTTCTTGAAGTTCTTCTTACCCTTGCCCTTCTTGAACTTAGTGGTCTTATTGACCATCAACACTTGATGTTCTTTCTTGATTTCAGCCTCTGCTGACTTCAGCATCGAGAACACTTCAGGAATGATCTTTTCCATTCCCTGCATGTTGTAGTTCATCACAAAGCTCTTGTAGCTTGGTGGGAGCGACTGGAGGATTCTGTCAATGACCGCCTCATCTGGGAGGTTAATGTTCAGCTGGGTCATACGGTTGTGCAACCCAGACATCTTCAGGATGTGCTCACTGACAGAACTATTTTCCTCCATCTTAACAACTGTAGAACTTGTCGGAGACATCATATCTCTCGACCCGGGCATGAGCTTGGAAAACTAGTTTCAGCTCTTCGAACATCTCATATGCTCCGTGATGCTCAAAACGCTTTTGGAGCCCCGGTTCTAAGCTGTAAAGCATGCCGCACTGAACGAGGGAGTAATCATCAGCACGAGACTGCCAAGCATTCATAATGTCTTGGTTCTCTGGGACGGGAGTGTCACCTAGCGGTCCTTCTAGGACATATTGTTTCCTGGCAGCTATGAGGATGATCCTCAGGTTCCGGACCCAGTCCGTATAGTTGCTGCCATCATCTTTCAGCTTGGTTTTCTCTAGGAACGCGTTGAAGTTCATGTTGACATTAGCGTTGGCCATTGATCTACAAGACATATTTGCAAAGGTTTTTAGACTAAGTTCATGATAATAAAGTTCTAATCAAATTATGAACTCCCACTTAGATTAGACATCCCTCTAGTCATCTAAGTGTTACATGATCCGAGTCGACTAGCCCGTGTCCGTTCATCACGTGAGACGGACTAGTCATCGTCGGTGAACATTCTCATGTTGATCGTATCTTCCATACGATTCGTGTTCGACCTTTCGGTCTCCGTGTTCCGAGGCCATGTCTGCACATGCTAGGCTCGTCAAGTTAACCCTAAGTGTTTTCGCTGTGTAAAACTGTCTTACACCCGTTGTATGTGAACGTAAGAATCCATCACACCCGATCATCACGTGGTGCTTAGAAGCGACGAACTGTAGCAACGGTGCACAGTTAGGGGAGAACACTTCTTGAAATTTTATAAGGGATCATCTTATTTACTACCGTCGTCCTAAGTAAACAAGATGCATAATACATAATAAACATCACATGCAATTATATAGTTGTGACATGATATGGCCAATATCATATAGCTCCATTGATCTTCATCTTCGGGGCTCCATGATCATCTTGTCACCGGCTTGACACCATGATCTCCATCATCGTGTCTTCATGAAGTTGTCACGCCAACGACTACTTCTACTTCTATGACTAACATTTAGCAATAAAGTAAAGTAGTTTACATGGCGTTATTCAATGACACGCAGGTCATACAAAAAATAAAGACAACTCCTATGGCTCCTGCCGGTTGTCATACTCATCGACATGCAAGTCGTGAATCCTATTACAAAGAACATGATCTCATACATCACAGTTCATCATTCATCACAACTTCTGGCCATATCACATCACATGATCAATCGCTGCAAAAACAAGTTAGACGTCCTCTAATTGTTGTTGCATCTTTTACGTGGCTGCAATTGGGTTCTAGCAAGAACGTTTTCTTACCTACGAATCACCACAACGTGATTTTGTCAACTTCTATTTACCCTTCATAAGGGCCCTGTTCATCGATTCCGCTCCAACTAAGGTGGGAGAGACAGACACCCGCCAGCCACCTTATGCAACTAGTGCATGTCAGTCGGTGGAACCGGTCTCACGTAAGCGTACGTGTAAGGTTGGTCCGGGCCGCTTCATCCCACAATACCGTTGAGCAAGAAAAGACTAGTAGAGGCAAGTAAGATGACAAAATCCACGCCCACAACAAAATTGTGTTCTACTCGTGCAAAGAGAACTACGCATAGACCTAGCTCATGATGCCACTATTGGGGAACGTTGCAGAAAATTAAAACCAAGATCCATCTATGAGTTCATCTAAGCAACGAGTCAAGGGAGAGAGTTTGCATCTACATACCACTTGTAGATCGCGTGCGGAAGCTTGCAAGGTGATGATGTAGTCGTACTCGACGTGATTCGAATCACCGATGACCAAGTGCTGAACGGACAGCACCTCCGCGTTCAACACACGTACGGGACGGGAGACGTCTCCTCCTTCTTGATCCAGCAAGGGGGGAGGAGAGGTTGAGGAAGACAGCTCCACCGGCAGCACGACGGCGTGGTGATGGTGGAGACGCAGTACTCCGACAGGGCTTCGCCAAGCACACAACGGAGGAGGAGAGGTGTTGGGGAAGGGAGGGCTGCGCCTTGGAGGTTGGTGCGGCTGCCCTCCCCTCACCACTCTATTTATAGGGGGAAGGGAGAAGGGGGCCGGCCCCCTAGAACCCATCTAGGGGGGGTGCGGCGGCCTAGGGGAGAGGGGAGAGGGTGGCTTGCCCCCCAAGCCAAGGGGGGCGCCCCCTCTAGGGTTCCCCCTCAACCCTAGGCGCATGGGCCCAAGGGAGGGGGGTGCGGCCAGCCCACCAGGGGCTGGCTCCCTGCCCCACGCAGCCCATGTGGCCCCCCGGGAGGGGTGGCCCCTCCCGGTGGACCCCCGGAACCCTTCCGGTGGCCCCGGTACAATACCGGTATGACCCCGAAACTTCCCGGTGTCCGTTTGACATCTTCCCATATATGAATCTTTACCTCCGGACCCATCCGGATCACCTCGTGACGTCCAGGATCCCATCCGGGACTCCGAACAACATTCGGTAGTCACATACTAGTCTTCCTAATAACCCTAGCGTCACCGAACCTTAAGTGTGTAGACCCTACGGGTTCGGGAGACATGCAGACATGACCGAGACGCTCTTAGTCAATAACCATCAGCGGGATCTGGATACCCATGATGGCTCCCACATGCTCCTCGATGTTGTCATCGGATGAACCACGATGTCAAGGATTCGATCAAACCCTGTATGCAATTCCCTTTGTCAATCGGTACGTTACTTGCCCGAGACTCGATCGTCGGTATCCCAATACCTTGTTCAGTCTCCTTACCGGCAAGTCACTTTACTCGTACCGTAATGCATGATCCCGTGTCCAACACCTTGGTCACGTTGAGCTCAATATGATGATGCATTACCGAGTGGGCCCAGAGATACCTCTCCGTCATACGGAGTGACAAATCCCAGTCTCGATCCGTGTCAACCCAACAGCTACTTTCGGAGATACCTGTAATGCACCTTTATAGTCACCCAGTTACGTTGTGATGTTTGATACACCCAAGGCACTCCTAGGGTATCCGGGAGTTACACGATCTCATGGTCTAAGGAAGAGATACTTGACATTGGCAAAGCTCTAGCAAAACAAACTACACGGTCTTTTATGCTATGCTTAGGATTGGGTCTTGTCCATCACATCATTCTCCTAATGATGTGATCCCGTTATCAACGACATCCAATGTCCATAGTCAGGAAACCATGACTATCTGTTGATCACAACGATCTGGTCAACTAGAGGCTCACCAGGGACATATTGTGGTCTAAGTATTCACACGTGTATTATGATTTCCGGATAATACAGTTATAGCATGAATAAAAGACAATTATCATGAACAATGAAATATAATAATACTTTTATTATTGCCTCTAGGGCATATTTCCAACACTTCTTCCACGGATATTGGTTTGAGATTGGGATTTCTTACCGATTATTCGTTCTTGATCCGTACCTTGTTGATTTATTTCTCTACCTTAATTCTACGTGGCTTCTCAATTTATGGATATGTGACCATTTCAAGAGGAATGCATTCGTTCATTTTGTTCGGATGTGAAGACTATATGTTGCAATTTTCATTCCGTTGGATTCAGCTTCATTTATCTGTCTATGTGCTAACGGTGGTCAACCTCTTTAGGATGGCTCCCACTAAGAGCACCAGTCAGAATCAGAATCAAGATCCGCCACCACCTCCACCTCCTCCGGAGGCATGGCAAGCTGTGATGGCCGCAACCAATGCAAACACACAGTTGATCATGCAAATTCTCCAAGAGCGCAATCAAGGTAACAATCAGAATCACTTTGCTATACTCAACCAGTTCCTTGCTAATGGGCCAAAGACTTTCAGCAATTGTGTTGAGGCAACCGATGTTGACGATTGGCTCGTGGATCTGTGCAAGCATTTCGAGTGCAGTAACGTCAGGCCTGAAGATTTCGTCAAGTTCGCTTCCTTCCAACTGAAAGATCAAGCTGCAGAATGGCTCTAGCAGTACAAGGACTCCAGAGGTGGACGTGTTATCACTTGGGATGAATTCCGTCAAGATTTCCGAGCTCACCATATCCCTTAGAGCGTGGTTGAAAGTAAGCGTGAGGAATTCCGCAACCTGAAGCAAGGCTCTTTGTCTGTCTATGACTACAACAAGTTGTTCCAGAAGCTCGCCCGCTTTGCCAAGCATGACGTCCCTGATGAGAAGAGCATGATATACCAGTTCAAGGGTGGTCTCAGAGAAGAAATCCAGCTAGCTCTTGTTCTCTTTGAGCCCTTGAGGTATGATGAGTTCTACAACATGGCACTGAAGCAAGAGGCCGCTCAGTTGAGGTGTGATGCTTCCAAGAAGCGAGTCAGAGATGTTACTCCTTCTTCCTCTACTCAAGTGGCCAAGCAGCAGAAGTATTGGCTTCCTCCTCCTCCGTTCCGTCAGCCGTATCAGCAGAAGGGCAAAGGTGGCAGTGGTTCTTCCCACCCACCCAACCCTGGCTTTCAGAACAAGACTTCGTCTCAAGCTCCAAGATCGAGTGCTCCATACCACCGTCCGCTTTCAGAGGTCACGTGCAACAAGTGTCAACAGAAGGGTCACTATGCCAACAAGTGTTTCATCGAGAGGCGTCTTCCTCCTCCTCCTCCTATCAGATCGGCAAGTACAGCTGTGGTCAAGCATAACCCCAAGCACGCCAAGGTCAACTTGCTGAATGCATCTCAGGCAGAGGACTCGTCAGATGTCATCATGGGTAACCTTCCTGTTAACGATATTCCCGCAAAAGTTCTTTTTGACACTGGTGCATCACATTGTTTCATGTCAAAGCCATTTTTTACCAAGCATGAGTTCGTTTCTTCTCATTTGGGTAAACAAATGGATATCGTTTCTCCTGGCAAACGTTTGAGTGCAAGTCTGGAGGTGCCACATGTCACTATCACATTGGGTGACTACAAGTTCCTTTCTTCCCCAATGGTTCTTGGTAACTCGGATATTGATCTTATTCTTGGAATGGATTGGCTTTCTAAGCACAAGGCACATCTTGATTGTGCAGCCAGGCAGATTCAATTGACTCATTCGTCTGAGGATGTAATTGTCTTTGCCGCTCGGGATAATACCATCCGTCTGTTTTCTCTCAATGAGAAGGGTGAACTGGATGCTATCTTGCAAATTCTAGTCGTTTGTGAATATCAAGACGTCTTTCTAGAAGAGCTTCCAGGAATGCCTCCGCACCGGCCAGTTGAATTCGTTATTGATCTTGAGCCCGGTATGAACCTGTGTGCAAGCGTCCTTACAAGCTCGGACCTGAAGAGTTGAAGTAGCTGAAGAAGCAACTCGATATTCAAGAGAAAATGGGTCTCATCTGGCCTAGTTCTTCTCCGTGGGGTTGTGGTGTTCTTTTTGTGAAGAAGAAGGATGGAATGGACCGACTTTGTGTTGATTACCGTCCATTGAACAAGAAGACCATCAAGAACAAATACCCACTTCCCAACATTAATGAGCTGTTCGAACAACTCAAAGGTCCCCAAGTATTCTCCAAGCTTGATCTCCGTATGGGTTATCATCAGATTCGAATCCATGAGCAAGATATTCCCAAGACGGCTTTCAGGACAAGCTATGGTTCATATGAGTACACTATCATGTCCTTTGGCCTCGTCAACGCTCCTCCGACGTTCTCTCGCATGATGAACTTCATCTTCAACGCCTACACCAATGACTTCGTTTTGGTCTATCTCGACGACATTCTGGTTTTCTCGAAGAACAAGGAAGATCATGCCAAGCACTTGCGTTTGGTGCTCGATAAGCTCAGAGAGCATCAGTTCTATGCCAAGTTCTCCAAGTGTGAATTTTGGCTAGATGAGGTTCTTTATCTTGGTCATATCATCTCTGCCAAGGGCATTGCCGTGAATCCTGAGAAGGTGTCTGCAATTGTGAATTGGGAACCTCCTCAGAACGTGAAGCAACCCCGTAGCTTCCTCGGTCTCGCAAGCTATTGTCGAAGATTCATTGAAAACTTTTCTAAGATCGCGAAGCCTCTCTCTAATCTTCTCCAGAAGCATGTCAAGTACGTTTGGTCTCCGGAGTGTGACATTGCTTTCAACACTTTGAAAGAGAAATTGATCACTGCTCTAGTTCTGACTCCGCCTGATGAATCCAAACCGTACGAGGTCTTTTGTGATGCCTCTCTCCAAGGTCTTGGCGCAGTTTTGATGCAAGAGAAGAAAGTTGTTGCTTATACATCTCGCTAGTTGAAGCCCAATGAGAAGAACTACCCCACTCATGATCTCGAGTTGGCGGCAGTTTTGCATGCTCTTTTGACTTGGAGACATCTTCTATTGGGAAGAAAAGTGGACATTTTCACTGATCACAAGAGTCTCAAGTACATCTTCACTCAGCCTAATCTCAACCTCAGGCAAACTCGATGGGTCGAAATGATTCAAGAGTATAATCCGAGTATCGAGTATACTCCAGGCAAGGCCAATGTGATTGCTGACGCATTGAGCAGAAAGGCTTATTGTAACAGTCTGATTCTCAAGCCTTATCAACCCGAGCTTTGTGAAGCTTTCCGCAAACTTAATCTGCAAGTTGTTCCTCAAGGTTTCCTCGCCAACCTTCAAGTATCTCCTACCTTGGAAGATCAGTTTCGCCAAGCCCAGCTTCTTGATGCTATGGTGAAAAAGGTGAAGATTGGGATTGCCAAGAGTCAACCCAAGTACAAGTGCTACCGCCTTGATGACAAGGACACTCTCTTCTTCGAGGATCGTATTGTTGTGCCCAAAGGTGAACTTCGTAAAGTGATCATGAACGAGGCTCACAATTCTCTCCTCTCCATTCACCCTGGGAGCACGAAGATGTATCAGGACCTTAAGCAGGCTTATTGGTGGACTCGAATGAAGCGCGAGATTGCTCAATTCGTGAATGAATGTGATGTCTGCAGAAGAGTGAAGGCAGAACACCAAAGGCCAGCTGGTCTCCTCCAACCTCTTGCCATTCCAGAATGGAAGTTTGACCACATTGAGATGGACTTCGTGACTGGGTTTCCAAAGTCCAAGCGTGGCAATGATGCTATATTCGTTGTCATCGACAAACTCACCAAAGTGGTTCACTTTCTACCTATCAAAGAGTCAATCACTGCAGCTCAATTGGAGGAGCTCTATACCTCTCGAATTGTCTCTCTGCACGGTATTCCTCAGGTGATCTCTTCAGACCATGGCAGCATCTTTACCTCCAAGTTTTGGGATTCTTTTCAGAAGGCCATGGGCACCAACATCCGCTTCAGCACAGCTTTCCATCCTCAAACTAGCGGTCAAGTCGAGCGTGTCAACCAGATTCTTGAAGATATGCTCAGGGCTTGTGTGATCTCATTCGGCATGAAGTGGGAGGATTGTCTTCCTTATGCTGAATTCTCCTACAACAACAGTTTTCAAGCAAGTTCGGGCAAGGCCCCATTTGAAATTCTGTATGGCAGGAAGTGCCGTACACCTCTCAACTGGTCTGAAACCGGTGAACGTCAGCTTTTGGGTAATGACTTAATCACAGAGGCAGAAGAAATGTGCAAAGTCATTCGTGATAACCTCAAAGCAGCCCAATCCCGCCAGAAGAGCTACTATGATAGTAAGCACTGTGATTTGGCTTTCGAGATCGGAGATCATGTTTACCTCCGCGTCTCTCGTATGAAAGGTACTCGTCGCTTCGGTATCAAAGGGAAGCTTGCCCCCAGATACGTGGGACCTTTCAAGATTGTCAGCAAGAGAGGCGATCTCGCCTATCAACTCGAGCTTCCTTCAAACTTTGTAAATGTTCATGACGTGTTCCATGTCTCTCAGCTTCGAAAGTGCTTCAAGACTCTTGACCGCACCATCAACTTCGAGGACATTGAGCTCCAAGAAGATCTCTCTTATCGTGAGCACCCAGTTGCTATTCTTGAAGAGACTGAACGCAAGACTCGCAATAAGTCAATCAAATTCCTCAAAGTCAAGTGGTCACACCATTCCGACCGTGAAGCTACCTGGGAACGCGAGGATCACCTCCGTTCTGAGTACCCGGCGTTCTTTCAGTCCTAGATCTTGGGACGAGATCCTTTCGTAGTGGTGGAGTGTTGTAACACCCCAGATGTAACTTTCCCAATTTGTACTCCAACTCTTGCCGTTTCCGGCGTTAAGTTATTTTATTTTCTCGGGTTCGGGTTGTTGTCGTTGTCATGCATCTCATATCATGTCATCATGTGCATTGCATACGTGTTCATCTCATGCATTCGAGCATTTTCCCCGTTGTCCGTTTTGCATTCCGGCGCTTCATTCTCCTCCGATGGTCATTTCTAGCTTTCTTTCATGTGTGGGGATTAAACATTTCCGGATTGGACCGAGACTTGCCAAGCGGCCTTGGTTTACTACCGGTAGACCGCCTGTCAAGTTTCGTATCATTTGGACTTCGTTTGATACTCCAACGGTTAACCGAGGGACCGAAAAGGCCTCGTGTGTGTTGCAGCCCAACACCCCTCCAATTTGGCCCAAAACCCACCTAACTCTGCTCCACCATCTAGAGTGTTCGATCACGATCGCGTGGCCAAAAACCGCACCTCATTTGGACTCTCCTAGCTCCCTCTATGCCTATAAATAGGTCCTCCTCAAAAATCTCAGACCCCCCTCCCCGAAACCCTAGATCCACCCTCACCGCGCCCGCCGGACATATTGCCACCGACGGACATTGTCCGGTCCGCCTCCCCGCTGCCACGTGGCACTCCGCTGTTGGTCCGCGCCCCGCTGGACCGCATCGCCGCCGCCTCCCACCGCGGCCCGCGGGAGCCCAAGGCAGGCCCCCCAGGCCCGCGCGCGCCGCTCG
>NC_041392.1:254010030-254051471 GCF_002162155.2 Triticum dicoccoides | reverse complement strand
GGCGCCGCCGCACTCCACCACCGGACGCCGCGCCAAGCTCGGGTCGCCGCCGCCTCGATTCGCTGCTCCGCCGCCGCGCCCGAAGCCCAAGACCTCGCCGCCGTGTCGCCCCGGTCCGGATCCGGCGGATCCCGCCCGGTCCGGCCACCTCTGCTAACTCCGGCGAGCCCCGCGCCCTCCTCCGACGAAACTCCGGCCGGCCGACCTCGTTTTGCGTGCAGATCCAGATCCGTGAACAGTAAACCCTAGAGGTTGTTTTTCTAAGTCCCGAAATTCCAGATCCAAGTGCTCCTGTTCGTGGCCTCGTAACTTTGCATCTGTAGCTCCGATTCATGCATATAGCATATCAAAATGTTCATCTCAGAGAGTACATAATTTAATTCCATTGCATCATTTTCATTTGAGTTCATCTTGATGCCCGAAATGCTGTTAGAAGAGGGCTACTTGAGTTAATTGTCACATCTGCTGCTCCATTTAGGCTTTTGTCATTTTTGCCATGATTATTGTGTGCATGATATGCCCTGATGCTCTACATATGTTTTGTTAAGGGTTTTGCCATCTATCCAGAGGTGTAACCCATGTATTTTTGTGATGTGTGTGGTGCCTAGTGCAAGCTTGCAAAGTGGTGCACTTGCTAATTCTGTTTTCAGGGACTTAGCATTTCCACTAAGTCCTTGATCTGTTTATCTCATGATGCCATATGTTCATGTTGATTCCTAGTGATCCGTGCCTCTTTTGAGGATGATCAGTAAGGATGCTTTGTTAATCTTATAGTGATCTATCCATCCATGTCTTTGTTTGCAATTATGGAGTACCCTAGCTTGAGTCAATCGAGCTCTACTTTTGCTACTTTGTGAATCTGGGCAGATTGTCAACTTGTTTGCAATTTTGCCGATGATGTTGTAGTTGACCCGTGCATGCTATGCTATTGTTCTTGCCATGTCTAGCTTTCATTTTGTGTGTTCTTGATAGATGTATGCTTATCTTGTCATGACTTGCACCGTAGTGAGTGCATCGAGCTCGTAAACATGCCTAGTTGAGTTATGTTTCAGCATGTTCCAGTTTTCACTAAGTCTGAAAACTGATTATGCATTTGCTATGTTCACATGCTTGCAATTGTATTTTCTGATCCCTTTTGGCTCAAGGTCACTAAGGGACTTTTATTAAGCTCTTTGAGTAGCTCCATGCCATGCTTTACTTTGTCATGTTCAGGTCCTGTAGCATATAGTTTTGTTGCTCCGAAGAGTGCTACCTGATCTGAAATTCCAGACAAGTGTTAATTTCACTAAGTCTGAGATCTGTTTACCATATGCATTTTTGCCATGCTTGTTTGAACCTGTTAATGGATGAATTGGCCGTAGCTCAGTGCTAGACTTTTGTTAAGCATCTTTAATGCATCCCTGCCATGTATTTTGTTGCCATGTTTGGGTGCTGTAGCATGTTCATCTCATTGCATTTAGATGGCTACTTGCTGTAAATCGCAGACCGGTGTCATATTTGTTTCGCTTGCCATTTCCAAACCGTAACTCCGATTCCGGTGATCTTTATATCATTTTTCAAGCGATTTCATCTCATATTTCCAGTGGCACACTTGGATTCTCAAGTTGAGGCCAGGTTCATGCATTCCTTGTCACATCTTGCATATGCATCCCGCATCGCATCCCGCATAGCATATCATCTTTGCATCATATTGTTTGAATCTTGCACGTGGTTGATTGTATCCTTGTTGCTTGTTTGTCTTGTTTGGGTAGAGTCAAGAGACGAGTTCTCTAACGAGGAGCCCGTTGAGTTTGCTTTCGAGGATCCAGTCAACTCTGACAACTTTGCAGGCAAGATGATCATACCCTCGAAATCACTACTATCTTTGCTATGCTAGCTTGCTCGCTCTTTTGCTATGCCAATGCTACGATGCCTACCATTTGCTTTCAAGCCTCCCAAATTGCCATGTCAAACCTCTAACCCACCATGTCCTAGCAAACCGTTGATTGGCTATGTTACCGCTTTGCTCAGCCCCTCTTATAGCGTTGCTAGTTGCAGGTGAAGATTGGAGATCGTTCCTTGTTGGAACATTTATTTACTTGTTGGGATATCATTATATTGCCATGTTATCTTAATGCATCTATATATACTTGGTAAAGGGTGGAAGGCTCGGCCTCTCGCCTAGTGTTTTGTTCCACTCTTGCCGCCCTAGTTTCCGTCATATCGGTGTTATGTTCCCGGATTTTGCGTTCCTTACGCGGTTGGGTTATAATGGGAAACCCTTGATAGTTCGCCTTGATTAAAGCTTTTCCAGCAATGCCCAACCTTGGTTTTACCATTTTCCACCTATCCTCTTTTTCCCTTGGGTTTCCGGAGCCCAAGGGTCATCTTGTTTTAAACCCCCCCCCCCAGGCCAGTGCTCCTCTGAGTGTTGGTCCAAACCAGGAAGCCTGCGGGGCCACCTCGGGGAAACTCGAGGATTGGTTTTACTCGTAGATTGACCTATCTGAGTGTGCCCTGAGAACGAGATATGTGCAGCTCCTATCGGGATTTGCGGCACATTCGGGCAGTGTTGCTGGTCTTGTTTTAACCTGTCGAAGTGTCTTGAAGAACCGAGGTACCGAGTCTGATCGGAATGTCTCGGGAGGAGGTCTATTCCTTCATTGACCGTGAGAGCTTGTCATGGGCTAAGTTGGGACTCCCCTGCAGGGATTGGAACTTTCGAAAGCCGTGCCCGCGGTTATGGGCAGATGGGAATTTGTTAATGTCCGATTGTAGATAACTTGAACCTTAACTTAAATTAAAATGAATCAACCAAGTGTGTTACCGTGATGGCCTCTTCTCGGCGGAGTCCGGGAAGTGGACACGGTGTTGGAGTAATGTTTGCGCAGGTTGCTCTCTAGTTTCTCGCTTGCGCTTTGCCTCCTCTTCTCGCTCTCTTTTGCGAATAAGTTAGCCACCATATATGCTAGTCGCTTGCTACAGCTCCACATATATTTACCTTACCCTACCTATAAGCTTAAATAGTCTTGATCGCGAGGGTGCGAGATTGCTATGTCCCTGTGGCTCACAGATTACTATTACACCAGATGCAGGTCCAGATGATTCCGCTCCAGGTGACGCGCTCGAGCTCAAGTGGGAGTTCGACGAGGACTCTCAATGTTACTATGTTTCTTTTCCTGATGATCAGTAGTGGTGCCCTGTTGGGGGTGATCGGGACCATGTCGCATGTTGGGTTATCTTTTATTTTGGCACTGTAGTCGGGCCATGAGTGTTTGGATGATGTATGTTATTTATGTACTTGATTGACGTGGCGAGTGTAAGCCAACTATGTTATCCCTTTTCATTATCTATATTACATGGGATGTTTGTGATGATTGCCTGATTTGTGACATATGCCTTCAATGCGATTATGCCTCTAAGTCGTGCCTCGACACATGGGAGCTATAGTCGCATCGAGGGTGTTACATCAGGCCTCCACACGAACTTTGCGAAGTGCTCTGCTTCCCCGATCCAGTGCTCACCGGGTGATCGCGCCGCTATCCATCGCGGCCTCGCCTGCCCGATCGTGGATTTCCCCACGAAATACCTTGGCCTACCTCTCTCTATTAGGAAGATCTCCTCCACCGCGCTCCAACCCTTCATTGACAAGCTCGAGCACAAGATATCACATTGGTGGGCTTCCTTGCTCTCCAAGGGTGAGAGGCTGGTGCTTGCTCGCCACGTCCTCGGGGCCATGCCGCTGCACATCATGATGGCCATGGCTCAAACTCCACGCATCCTAAAGCAGCTGAACCGATTGATCCATTCCTTCCTCTGGCGTGGACGCAAGGAGGCCAACGGAGGCCACTGTCTCGTTAATTGGAGCATGGTTTGTCGCCCTATTTCGCTCGGAGGTCTTGGCATCCCAGACTTCCTGCGCGCCGGGATTGCGCTCCGGACTCATTGGCTATGGCTCCAAGCGACAAATCCTTCCCGGGCTTGGCACCGCTTGCACATGCCGAGCTGCCTCGAGACCCAGGCCATCTTCCATGCTTCCACGTCGTGGGCCCTCGGAGACGGCCGCTCCTACCGCTTCTGGGTTGACTCCTGGCTCGACGGCATGTCTATTGCAGAACTCGCCCCGCCAATTTTTGACAAGGTGTCGTGACGTCGGCGCAAGATCCCTTCGGTCCGCAATGCCCATGCTGATCGCTCTTGGGCGCTGGACATCTTTGGGTCTTTGGGACCGGCGGCTCTGGTCCAGTACGTCCACCTTTGGCAGCGGCTGTGTTAGGTTACTCTCTCGGACTCCCCGGACTCGCTCACGTGGCGATGGACTATGAATGGCGCATACTCTGCGAGCTCCTGCTACAACGCCATGTTCTTCGGCTCCATTGAGGCCCCCCACTGGCGGCTCATCTGGCGCCCTTGGGCTCCACTTCGGGTGAAGATCTTCTTCTGGCTCGCGCTCAGGGATCAGTGCTGGACGGCGGAACGCCTAGACAGGCTACGGAAACTATGGCTCACCTTCTCTCGGGCTCTCCTTTCTCTAGACAGGTTTGGTATGACTCCCTCCCTTGGTGTCGGTTGCCGGTGTCCACCCCCACCGCGAACACCCCCTTCATCGACTGGCTGGCCGCTTCGGCTGCCACCACACCCGCTTGCCTACGACGCGGCTTCACCACCCTGGCCTTACTCATCGCATGGGAGATCTGGAAGCAACGCAACGCATGTGTCTTAGACGCCGCCCGACCATCCATCTCTAGGACCTTGGCGACGATCAGGGAGGAAGCCCGCGGCTGGGCTCATGCGGGCGCCCTAGGACATTATTGGGCTTTATCATCCACTTTTATATTATTTTTGGGACTAACCTATTAACCGGAGGCCCAGCCCAGAATTGCTGTTTTTGCCTGTTTTAGGGTTTTGAAGAAAAGGAATATCAAACGGAGTCCAAACGAAATGAAACCTTCGGGAATGTGATTTTCTCACCGAATACAACTCAGGAAACTTGGACCCTACGTCAAGCCAATCAACAGGAGGCCACGAGGTAGGGGGCGCACCTGCCCCCCTAAGCGCGCCCTCCACCCTCGTGGGCCCCCTGTTGCTCCACCGACGTACTTCTTCCTCCTATATATACCCACGTACCCCCAAACGATCAGATACAGAGCCAAAACCCTAATTCCACTGCCGTAACTTTCTGTATCCACGAGATCCCATCTTGGGGCCTGTTCCGGAGCTCCGCCGGAGGGGGCATCGACCACGGAGGGCTTCTACATCAACACCATAGCCTCTCCGATGAAGTGTGAGTAGTTTACTTCAGACCTACGGGTCCATAGTTAGTAGCTAGATGGCTTCTTCTCTCTTTTTGGATCTCAATACAATGTTCTCCCCCTCTCTTGTGGAGATCTATTCGATGTAATCTTCTTTTTGCGGTGTGTTTGTTGAGACCGATGAATTGTGGGTTTATGATCAAGTCTATCTATGAATAATATTTGAATCTTCTCTGAATTCTTTTATGTATGATTGGTTATCTTTGCAAGTCTCTTCGAATTATCAGTTTGGTTTCGCCTACTAGATTGATCTTTCTTGCAATGGGAGAAGTTCTTAGCTTTGGGTTCAATCTTGCGGTGTCCTTTTCCGGTGACAGTAAGGGCAGCAAGGCACGTATTGTATTGTTGCCATCAAGGATAACAAGATGGGGTTTTCTTCATATTGCACAAGTCTATCCCTCTACATCATGTCATCTTGCTTAAGGCGTTACTCTGTTTTTACTTAATCTCTAGATGCATGCTGGATAGCGGTCGATGAGTGGAGTAATAGTAGTAGATGCAGGCAGGAGTCGGTCTACTTGTCTCGGACGTGATGCCTATATACATGATCATACCTAGATATTCTCATAACTATGCTCAATTCTGTCAATTGCTCAACAGTAATTTGTTTACCCACCGTAGAATACTTATGCTCTCGAGAGAAGCCACTAGTGAAACCTATGGCCCCCGGGTCTATCTTTATCATATTAATCTCCTACTACTTAGTTATTTACTCTGCTATTTACTTTGCCTTTGTTTTACTTTGCATCTTTATCATAAAAATACCAAAAATATTATCTTGTCATATCTATCAGATCTCACTCTCGTAAGTGGCCTTATAGGGATTGACAACCCCTATTTGCGTTGGTTGCGAGGATTTATTTGTTTTGTGTAGGTACGAGGGACTTGCGTGTAGCCTCCTACTGGATTGATACCTTGGTTCTCAAAAACTGAGGGAAATACTTACGCTACTTTGCTGCATCATCCCTTCCTCTTCGGGGAAAACCAACGCAGTGCTAAAAGAGGTAGCAAGAAGGATTTCTGGCGCCCTTGCCGGGAAGGTCTACGCAAAAGTCAACATACCAAGTACCCATCACATACCCTTATCTCCCGCATTATATTATTTGCCATTTGCCTCTCGTTTTCCTCTCCCCCCCAATTCACCCTTGCCGTTTTATTCGCCCTCTCTCTCTATCCTCCCTCTCTTTCTCTATTTCCCCTTTTTGTCCGCTTGCTTTTTGTTTGCTTGTGTGTTAGTTTGCTTGTTTGTCACGATGGCTCAAGATAATACTAAATTGTGTGACTTCACCAATACCAACAACAATGATTTTATTAGCACTCCGATTGCTCCTCTTACCGATGCTGAATCTTGTGAAATTAATACTGCTTTGCTGAATCTTGTCATGAAAGATCCGTTCTCCGGCCTTCCTAGTGAAGATGCCGCTACCCATCTAAATAGCTTCGTTGATTTGTGTGACATGCAAAAGAATAAAGATGTGGATAATGATATTGTTAAATTGAAGCTATTTCCTTTTTCGCTTAGAGATCGTGCTAAAGCTTGGTTTTCGTCTTTGCCTAAAAATAGTATTGATTCATGGAACAAGTGCAAGGATGTTTTTATCTCTAAGTATTTTCCTCCCGCTAAAATCATCTCTCTTAGAAACGATATTATGAACTTTAAGCAACTTGATCATGAACATGTTGAACAAGCTTGGGAGAGAATGAAATTAATGATACGTAATTTCCCTACTCATGGTTTAAATTTGTGGATGATTATACAAAATTTTTATGCCAGATTGAATTTTTCTTCTAGAAATCTTTTAGATTCGGCCGCGGGAGGCACTTTAATGGAAATCACTTTAGGAGAAGCTACTAAACTCCTAGATAATATTATGGTTAATTATTCTCAATGGCATACTGAAAGATCTACTAATAAAAATGTGCATGCGATAGAAGAAATTAATGTTTTGAATGGAAAGATGGATGAACTTATGAAATTATTTGCTAATAAGAGTGTTTATTCTGATCCTAATGATATGCCCTTGTCTACTTTGATTGAGAATAATAATGAATCTATGGATGTGAATTTTGTTGGTAGGAACAATTTTGGTAACAACGCGTATAGAGGAAATTTCAATCCTAGGCCTTATCCTAGTAATCCCTCTAATAATTATGTTAATTCCTACAGCAATTCTTATGGAAATTATAATAAGATGCCCTATGATTTTGATTCTAATATTAAAGAATTTATTACTTCGCAAAAGAATTTGAATGCTATGATTGAAGAAAAATTGCTTAAGATTGATGATTTGGCTAGGAACGTTGATAGAATTGCTCTTGATGTTGATTCTTTGAAACTTAGATCTATTCCACCTAAGCATGGTATCAATGAGTCTCTCAAAGCCATGAGAATTTCCATTGACGAGTGCAAAGAAAGAACCGCTAGGATGCGTGCTAAGAAAGATGCCTTTATAAAAGCGTGTTCTTCTAGTTCCTATGAAAATAATGATGAAGATCTAAAAGTTATTGATGTGTCCCCTATTAAATCTTTGTTTTGCAATATGAATCTTTATAATGATGGAACTGAATATGATCCACCTTTACCTAGAAGGCGTTCCAAGAATTCTAAATCTTTTGATCTTGATGCTAAATTTGATAAAAGTGGGATTGAAGAAATTAAAACCCTAGATGTTGCTAAACCCACTATTATGGATTTCAAGGAATTTAAATATGAAAATTGCTCTTTGATTGATTGTATTTCCTTGTTGCAATCCGTGCTAAATTCTCCTCACGCTTATAGTCAAAATAAAGCGTTTACTAAACATATCGTTGATGCCTTGATGCAATCTTATGAGGAAAAACTTGAATTGGAAGTTTCTATCCCTAGAAAACTTTATGATGAGTGGGAACCAACTATTAAAATTAAAATTAAAGATCATTAATTCTATGCTTTATGTGATTTGGGTGCTAGTGTTTCCACGATTCCAAAGACTTTGTGTGATTTGTTAGGTTTCCGTGATTTTGATGATTGCTCTCTAAACTTGCCCCTTGCGGATTCCACTATTAAGAAACCTATGGGAAGAATTAATGATGTTCTTATTTTTGCAAATAGGAATTATGTGCCCGTGGATTTTATCGTTCTTGATATTGATTGCAATCCTTCATGTCCTATTATTCTTGGTAGACCTTTCCTTAGAATGATTGGTGCAATTATTGATATGAAGGAAGGAAATATTAGATTCCACTTTCCATTAAGGAAAGGCATGGAACAATTTCCTAGAAAGAAAATTAAATTAACTTATGAATCTATTATGAGAGCCACTTATGGATTGCCTACCAAAGATGGCAATACCTAGATCTATTCTTGCTTGTTATGCCTACCTAGGGGCGTTAAACGTTAGCGCTTGTTGGGAGGCAACCCAATTTTATTTTTATTCCTTGATTTTTGCTCCTGCTTAGTAATAAGTAAATTATTTAGCCTCTGTTGTTCTTGTGTTTTTTGTGTTTAATTAGTGTTTGTGCCAACTAGAACCGTTGGGAAGACTTGGGGAAAGTCTTGTTGAACTTGCTGTAAAAAATAGAAACTTTAGCGCTCACGAGAACTGCTGTCATTTTTATTTGGAAAGTGCTATTTAGTTAATTATTTTTGCAGATTATTAATAGATAAATTCCTCACGTCCATAAATTTATTTTATAATTTTTGGGGTTCCAGATCTTGCGCTAGCTACAGATTACTACAGACTGTTCTGTTTTTGACAGATTCTATTTTGCGTGTGTTGTTTGCTTATTTTGATGAATCTATGGCTATTAAAATAGTTTATGAACCATAGAGAAGTTGTAATAAAGTAGGTATAACACCCATATAAATAAATAATGAGTTTATTACAGTACCTTGAAGTGGTCTTTTGTTTTCTTTCGCTAACGGAGCTCACGAGATTTTCTACTTTAAGTTTTGTGTTGTGAAGTTTTCAAGTTTTGGGTAAAGATTTGATGGATTATGGAACAAGGAGTGGCAAGAGCCTAAGCTTGGGGATTCCCATGGCACCTCCAAGATAATCTAAGGACACCTAAAAGCCAAAGCTTGGGGATGCCCCGGAAGGCATCCCCTCTTTCGTCTACTTCTATCGGTAACTTTACTTGGAGCTATATTTTTATTTACCACATGATATGTGTTTTGCTTGGAGCATCTTGTATGATTTGAGTCTTTATTTGTTAGTTTACCACAATCATCCTTGCTGTACACACCTTTTGAGAGATCCATACATGATTTGGAATTTTTAAGAATACTCTATGTGCTTCGCTTATATCTTTTGAGTTATATAATTTTGCTCTAGTGCTTCACTTATATCTTTTAGAGCATGGTGGTGGATTTCTTTTATAGAAACTATTGATCTCTCATGCTTCACTTAGATTATTTTGAGAGTCTTAATAGCTTGGTAATTTGCTTAAAATCCTAATATGCTTGGTATGCAAGATTAATAATAAAAGTTCTCTTATGAGTGTGTTGAATACTATGATAAGTTTGATACTTGATAATTGTTTTGAGATATGGAGATGGTGATATTAAAGTCATGCTAGTTGAGTAGTTGTGAATTTGAGAAATACTTGTGTTGAAGCTTGTGATTCCCGTAGCATGCACGTATGGTGAACCGTTATGTGATGAAGTCGGAGCATGATTTATTTATTGATTGTCTTCCTTATGAGTGGCGGTCGGGGACGAGCGATGGTCTTTTCCTACCAATCTATCCCCCTAGGAGCATGCGCGTAATACTTTGCTTCGATAACTTGTAGATTTTTGCTATAAGTATATGAGTTCTTTATGACTAATGTTGAGTCCATGGATTATACGCACTCTCACCCTTCCACCTTTGCTAGCCTCTCTAATACCGCGCACCTTTCGCCGGTATCATACACCCACCATATACCTTCCTCAAAACAGCCACCATACCTACCTATTATGGCATTTCCATAGCCATTCTGAGATATATTGCCATGCAACTTTCCACCGTTTTGTTTATGACACACTCCATCATTGTCATATTGCTTAGCATGATCATGTAGTTGACATAGTATTTGTGGCAAAGCCAGCGTTCATAATTCTTTCATACTTGTCACTCATGCATCATTGCATATCCCGGTACACTTCCAGAGGCATTCATATAGAGTCATATCTTGTTCTAAGTATCGAGTTGTAATTATTGAGTTGTAAGGAAAATAAAAGTGTGATGATCATCATTATTAGAGCATTGTCCCAAGTGAGGAAAGGATGATGGAGACTATGATTCCCCCACAAGTCGGGATGAGACTCCGGACGAAAAATAAATAAAAGAGGCCAAAGAAGCCCAAATAAAAAAAGAAAGAAAAGAGGCCATAAAAAAGAGAAAAGGCCCAAATATAAAAATGAGAGAAAAAGAGAGAAGGGACAATGTTACAATCCTTTTACCACACTTGTGCTTCAAAGTAGCTCCATGATCTTCATAGTAGAGAGTCTCTTATGTTATCACTTTCATATACTAGTGGGAATTTTTCATTATAGAACTTGGCTTGTATATTCCAATGATGGGCTTCCTCAAAATTGCCCTAGGTCTTCATGAGCAAGCAAGTTGGATGCACACCCATTTAGTTCTTTTTGAGCTTTCATACACTTATAGCTCTAGTGCATCCGTTGCATGGCAATCCCTACTCACTCACATTGATATCTATTGATGGGTATCTCCATAACCCGTTGATACGCGTAGATGATGTGAGACTATCTTCCCCTTTTTGTCTTCTCCACAACGACCACTCTATTCCGCCTATAGTGCTATATCCATGGCTCACGCTCATGTATTGCGTGAAGATTGAAAAAGTTTTGAGAATGTCAAAAGTATGAAACAATTTCTTGGCTTGTCATCAGGGTTGTGCATGATTTAAATATTTTGTGTGGTGAAGATAGAGCATAGCCAGACTATATGATTTTGTAGGGATAACTTTCTTTAGCCATGTTATTTTGAGAAGGTATAATTGCTTTGTTAGTATGCTTGAAGTATTATTATTTTCTATGTCAATATGAACTTTTGTCTTGAATCTTTCGGATCTGAATATTCATACCACAATTAAAAAGAATTACATTAAAGTTATGCCAAGTAGCACTCCGCATCAAAAATTCTGTTTTTATCATTTACCTACTCAAGGACGAGCAGGAATTAAGCTTGGGGATGCTTGATACGTCTCCAACGTATCTATAATTTTTGATTGCTCCATGCTCTATTATCTATTGTTTTGGACATTATTGGGCTTTATTATCCACTTTTATATTATTTTTGGGACTAACCTCTTAACCGGAGGCCCAGCCCAGAATTGTTGTTTTTTTGCCTGTTTTAGGGTTTTGAAGAAAAGGAATATCAAACGGAGTCCAAATGGAATGAAACCTTCGGGAACGTGATTTTCTCACCGAATACAACTCAGGAGACTTGGACCCTACGTCAAGCCAATCAATAGGAGGACACGAGGTAGGGGGGCGCGCCTGCCCCCCCCCCCAGGCGCGCCCTCCACCCTCGTGGGCCCCCTGTTGCTCCACCGACGTACTTCTTCCTCCTATATATACTCACGTACACCCAAACGATCAGATACGGAGCCAAAACCCTAATTCCACCGCCGTAACTTTCTGTATCTACGAGATCCCATCTTGGGGCCTGTTCCGGAGCTTCGCCGGAGGGGGCATCGATCACGGAGGGCTTCTACATCAACACCATAGCCTCTCCGATGAAGTGTGAGTAGTTTACTTCAGACCTACGGGTCCATAGTTAGTAGCTAGATGGCTTCTTCTCTCTTTTTGGATCTCAATACAATGTTCTCCCCCTCTCTTGTGGAGATCTATTCGATGTAATCTTCTTTTTGTGGTGTGTTTGTTGAGACCGATGAATTGTGGGTTTATGATCAAGTCTATCTATGAATAATATTTGAATCTTCTCTGAATTCTTTTATGTATGATTGGTTATCTTTGCAAGTCTCTTCGAATTATCAGTTTGGTTTGGCCTACTAGATTGATCTTTCTTGCAATGGGAGAAGTGCTTAGCTTTGGGTTCAATCTTGCGGTGTCCTTTCCCGGTGACAGTAAGGGTAGCAAGGCACATATTGTATTGCTGCCATCGAGGATAACAAGATGGGGTTTTATTCATATTGCATGAGTCTATCCCTCAACATCATGTCATCTTGCTTAAGGCGTTACTCTGTTTTAACTTAATACTCTAGATGCATGCTGGATAGCGGTCGATGAGTGGAGTAATAGTAGTAGATGCAGGCAGGAGTCGGTCTACTTGTCTCGGGCGTGATGCCTATATACATGACCATACCTAGATATTCTCATAACTATGCTCAATTCTGTTAATTGCTCAACAGTAATTTGTTTACCCACCGTAGAATACTTATGCTCTTGAGAGAAGCCACTAGTGAAACCTATGGCCCCCGTGTTGGTGAACATAGTAATTTCAAAAATTTCCTACGCACACACAAGATCATGGTGATGCATACCAACGAGAGGGGAGAGTGTTGTCTACGTACCCTCGTAGACCGTTCGCGGAAGCGTTATATCAACGCGGTTGATGTAGTCGTACGTCTTCACGATCCGACCGATCCAAGTACCGAAAGCACGGCACCTCCGAGTTCTGCACACGTTCGGCTCGGTGACGTCCTCGCCTTCTCGATCCAGCAAGAGGGGTAAAGTAGTAGATGAGTTCCGGCAGCACGACGGCGTGGTGACGGTGTTGGTGAAAAACAATCTTCGCAGGGCTTCGCCTAAGCACTACGAAAACTATGACGGAGGATAAACTAGAGGGGACGGGGTTGCCGGCACACGGCTTGGTGTTTCTTGATGTGTCTTTGGTGCTAGACCTGCCCCTCTATTTATATGTTGAGCTTTGGGGTCGAAACTTGGAGTAAAAGCCTCCACAAAGTGGGTTTCACCCGAAAGGCAAGAGTCCTTCTCGGACTCCAGGGCCAGACGCCAGGGTTCCCGGCGTCTGGACCCAGACGCCAGGGACCCTGGCGTCTGGCCCCTGAACTCCGCAAAACTTCCTTTTGCGCTTTCCAAAAACCTTGTGGGATTTCCCCTTTGGCCCAAATAAAGTGTTCTCGTACCCAAACATTTCAGAAAACATCCGGAACCCCTTCCGATGAATTCCGGAACTCTTCCGGTGACCAAACACTATTATCCCATATATCAAACTTTATCTCCGGACCATTCCGGAGTTCCTCGTCATGTCCGTGATCTCATCCCGGACTCCGAACAACATTCGGTCACCAACATACATAACTCACATAGTACTATATCATCAACGAACGTTAAGCGTGCGGACCCTACGGGTTCGAGAACTATGTAGACATGACCGAGACACCTCTCTGGTCAATAACCAATAGCAGGACCTGGATGCCCATATTGGCTCCTACATATTCTACGAAGATCTTTATCGGTCAGACCACATAACAACATACGTTGTTCCCTTTGTCATCAGTATGTTACTTGCCCGAGATTCGATCGTCGGTATCTCAATACCTAGTTCAATCTCATTACCGGCAAGTCTATTTACTTGTTCTGTAATACATCATCCCGCAACTAACTCATTAGTTGCAATGCTTGCAAGGCTTATAGTGATGTGCATTACCGAGTGGGCCCAGAGATACCTCTCTGACAATCGGACTGACAAATCCTAATCTCGAAATACGCCAACCCAACAAGTACCTTTGGAGACACCTGTAGAGCACCTTTATAATCACCCAGTTACGTTGTGACGTTTGGTGGCACACAAAGTGTTCCTCCGGTAAACGGGAGTTGCATAATCTCATAGTCATAGGAACATGTATAAGTCATGAAGAAAGCAATAGCAACAAACTAAACAATCAAGTGCTAAGCTAACAGAATGGGTTAAGTCAATCACATCATTCTCCTAATGATGTGATCCCGTTAATCAAATGACAACTCATGTCTATGGTTAGGAAACTTAACCATCTTTGATCAACAAGCTAGTCAAGTAGAGGCATACCAGTGACACTCTGTTTGTCTTTGTATTCACACATGTATTATGTTTCCGGTTAATACAATTCTAGCATGAATAATAAACATTTATCATGAAATAAGGAAATAAATAATAACTTTATTATTGCCTCTAGGGCATATTTCCTTCAGTCTCCCACTTGCACTAGAGTCAATAATCTAGTTCACATCGCCATGTGATTTAACATCAATAGTTCACATCACCATGTGATTAACACCCGTAGTTCACATCGACATGTGACCAACACCCAAAGGGTTTACTAGAGTCAATAATCTAGTTCACTTCGCTTATGTGATTAACACCCAAAGAGTACTGAGGTGTGATCATGTTTTGCTTGTGAGAGAAGTTTAGTCAACGGGTCTGCCACATTCAGATCCGTAAGTATTTTGCAAATTTCTATGTCAATAATGCTCTGCATGGAGCTACTCTAGCTAATTGCTCCCACTTTCAATATGTATCCAGATTGAGACTTAGAGTCATCTTTATCAGTGTCAAAACTTGCATCGACGTAACCCTTTACGACGAACCTTTTGTCACCTCCATAATTGAGAAACATATCCTTATTCCACTAAGGATAATTTTGACCAATGTCCAGTGATCTACTCCTAGATCACTATTGTACTCCCTTGCCAAACTCAGGGCAGGGTATACAATAGGTCTGGTACACAGCATGGCATACTTTATAGAACCTATGGCCGAGGCATAGGGAAATGACTTTCATTCTCTCTCTATCTTCTGCCGTGGTCGGGTTTTGAGTCTTACTCAACTTCACACCTTTGTAACACAGGCAAGAACTCCTTCTTTGACAGTTCCATTTTGAACTATTTCAAAATCTTGTCAAGGTATGTACTCATTGAAAAAACTTATCAAGCGTCTTGATCTATCTCTATAGATCTTGATGCTTAATATGTAAGCAGCTTCACTGAGGTCTTTCTTTGAAAAATCCTTTCAAACACTCCTTTATGCTTTGCAGAATAATTCTACATTATTTCCGATCAATAATATGTCATTCACATATACTTATCAGAAATGCTGTAGTGCTCCCACTCACTTTCTTGTAAATACAGGCTTCACCGCAAGTCTGTATAAAACTATATGCTTTGATCAACTTATCAAAGTGTATATTCCAACTCCGAGATGCTTGCACCAGTCCATAGATGGATCGCTGGAGCTTGCATATTTCCTTAGCACCTTTAGGATTGACAAAACCTTTCTGGATGCATCATATACAACTCTTCTTTAATAAATCCATTAAGGAATGTAGTTTTGTTTATCCATTTGCCAGATTTCATAAAATGTGGCAATTGCTAACATGATTCGGACAGACCTAAGCATAGATACGAGTGAGAAACTCTCACTGTAGTCAACACCTTGAACTTGTCGAAAACCTTTTTGCGACAATTCTAGCTTTGCAGATAATAACACTACTATCAGCGTCCGTCTTCCTCTTGAAGATCCATTTAATCTCAATGGCTCGCCGATCAATGGGCAAGTCAATCAAAGTCCATACTTTGTTCTCATACATGGATCTCATCTCAGATTTCATGGCCTCAAGCCATTTCGCGGAATCTGGGCTCATCATCGCTTCCTCATAGTTTGTAGGTTCGTCATGGTCAAGTAACATGACCTTCAGAACAGGATTACCGTACCACTCTGGTGCAGATCTCACTCTGGTTTACCTACGAGGTTTCGGTAGTAACTTGATCTGAAGTTACATGATCTTCATCATTAGCTTCCTCACTAATTGGTGTAGTAGTCACAGGAACAGATTTCTATGATGAACTACTTTCTAATAAGGGAGCAGGTACAGTTACCTCATCAAGTTCTACTTTCCTCCCACTCACTTCTTTCGAGAGAAACTCCTTCTCTAGAAAGACTCTGAATTTAGCAACAAAAGTCTTGCCTTCGGATCTGTGATAGAAGGTGTACCCAACAGTCTCCTTTGGGTATCCTATGAAGACACATTTCTCCGATTTGGGTTTGAGCTTATCAGGATGAAACTTTTTCATATAAGCATCGCTGCCCCAATCTTTAAGAAATGACAGCTTAGGTTTCTTGCCAAACCATAGTCCATACGGTGTCGTCTCAACGGATTTAGATGGCGCCCTATTTAACGTGAATGCAGCTGTCTCTAATGCATAACCCCAAAACGATAGTGGTAGATCGGTAAGAGACATCATAGATTGCACCATATCTAATAAAGTACGGTTATGACGTTCGGACACACCATTACACTGTGGTGTTCCAGGTGGCGTGAGTAGTGAAACTATTTCACATTGTTTTAACTGAAGGCCAAACTCGTAACTCAAATATTTTACTTCTACGATCATATCGTAGAAACTTTTATTTTTGTTACGATGATTCTCCACTTCACTCTAAAATTCTTTGAACTTTTCAAATGTGTCAGACTTGTGTTTCATCAAGTAGATATACTCATATATGCTCAAATCATCTGTGAAGATCAGAAAATAATGATACCTGCCGTGAGCCTCAATATTCATCGGACCACATACATCAGTATGTATGATTTCCAACAAATCTTTTGCTCGCTCCATTGTTCCGGAGAACGAAGTCTTAGTCATCTTGCCCATGAGGCATGGTTAGCAAGCATCAATTGATTCATAATCAAGTGATTCCAAAAGTCCATCAACATGGAGTTTCTTCATGCGCTTTACACCAATATGACCTAAACGGCAGTGCCACAAACAAGTTGCACTATCATTATTAACTTTGCATATTTTGGCTTCAATTTTATGAATATGTGTATCATTACGATCGAGATCCAACAAACCATTTTCGTTGGTGTGTATGACCATAGAAGGTTTTATTCATGTAAACAGAACAACAATTATTCTCTAACTTACATGAATAACCGTATTGCAATAAACATGATCAAATCATATTCATGCTCAACGCAAACACCAAATAACACTTATTTTAGGTTCAACACTAATCCCGAAAGTATAGGGAGTGTGCGATGATTATCATATCAATCTTGGAACCACTTCCAACACACATCGTCACTTCACCCTTAACTAGTCTCTGTTCATTCTGCAACTCCCGTTTCGAGTTACTACTCTTAGCAATTGAACTAGTATCAAATACCGAGGGGTTGCTACGAACACTAGTAAAATACACATCAATAATCTGTATATCAAATATACTTTCGTTCACTTTGCCATCCTTCTTATCCGCCAAATACTTGGGGCAGTTCCGCTTCCAGTGACCGGTCCCTTTGAAGTAGAAGCACTTAGTCTCAGGCTTAGGACCAGACTTGGGCTTCTTCACTTGAGCAGCAACTTGCTTGCCGTTCTTCTTGAAGTTCCCTTTCTTTCCCTTTGCCCTTTTCTTGAAACTAGTGGTCTTGTTAATCATCAACACTTGATGTTCTTTCTTGATTTCTACCTTCATCGATTTCATCATCATGAAAAGCTCGGGAATCGTTTTCATCATCCCTTGCATACTATAGTTCATCACGAAGTTCTACTAACTTGGTGATGGTGACTAGAGAATTCTGTCAATCACTCTTTTATCTAGAAGATTAACTCCCACTTGATTCAAACAATTGTAGTACCCAGACAATCTGAACACATGCTCACTGCTTGAGCTATTCTCCTCCATCTTTTAGCTATAGAACTTGTTGGAGACTTCATATCTCTCAACTCGGGTATTTGCTTGAAATATTAACTTCAACTCCTGGAACATCCATATGATCCATGACGTTCAAAACGTCTTTGAAGTCCTGATTCTAAGCTGTTAAGCATGGTGCACTAAACTATCAAGTAGTCATCATATTGAGCTAGCCAAACGTTCATGACGTCTGCATCTGCTCCTGCAATAGGTCTGTCACCTAGCGGTGCATTAAGGACATAATTCTTCTGTGTAGCAATGAGGATAAACCTCAGATCACGGATCCAATCCGCATAATTGCTACTAACATCTTTCAACTTAGTTTTCTCTAGGAACATATCAAAAATAAAACAGGGGAGCTAAACGCTAGCTATTGATCTACAACATAGATATGCTAATACTACCAGGACTAAGTTCATGATAAATTAAAGTTCAATTAATCATATTACTTAAGAACTCCCACTTCGATAGACATCCCTCTAATCATCTAAGTGATCACGTGATCCAAATCAACTAAACCATAACCGATCATCACGTGAAATGGAATAGCTTTCAATGGTGAACATCATTATGTTGATCATATCTACTATATGATTCACGCTCGACCTTTCGGTCTCAGTGTTCCGAGGCCATATCTGCATATGCTAGGCTCGTCAAGTTTAACCTGAGTATTCTGCGTGTGCAAAACTGGCTTGCACCCGTTGTAGATGGACGTAGAGCTTATCACACCCGATCATCACGTGGTGTCTGGGCACGACGAACTTTGGCAATGGTGCATACTCAGGGAGAACACTTTTATCTTGAAATTTAGTGAGAGATCATCTTATAATGCTACCATCAAACAAAGCAAGATAAGATGCATAAAAGATAAACATCACATGCAATCAATATAAGTGATATGATATGGCCATCATCATCTTGTGCTTGTGATCTCCATCTCCGAAGCACCGTCATGATCACCATCGTCACCGGCGTGACACCTTGATCTCCATCGTAGCATCGTTGTCGTCTCGCCAATCTTATGCTTCCACGACTATCGCTACCGCTTAGTGATAAAGTAAAGCATGATAGTGCGATTGCATTGCATACAATAAAGCGACAACCATATGGCTCCTGCCAGTTGCCGATAACTCGGTTACAAAACATGATCATCTCATACAATAAAATTTAGCATCATGTCTTGACCATATCACATCACAACATGCCCTGCAAAAACAAGTTAGACGTCCTCTACTTTGTTGTTGCAAGTTTTACGTGGCTGCTACGGGCTGAGCAAGAACCGTTCTTACCTACGCATCGAAACCACAATGATAGTTTGTCAAGTTGGTGTTGTTTTAACCTTCACAAGGACCGGGCGTAGCCACACTCGGTTCAACTAAAGTTGGAGAAACTGACACCCGCCAGCCACCTATGTGCAAAGCACGTCGGTAGAACCAGTCTCGCGTAAGCGTACGCGTAATGTCGGTCCGGACCGCTTCATCCAACAATACCGCCGAACCAAAGTATGACATGCTGGTAAGCAGTATGACTTATATCGCCCACAACTCACTTGTGTTCTACTCGTGCATATGACATCTACGCATAAAACCTGGCTCGGATGCCACTGTTGGTGAACGTAGTAATTTCAAAATTTTCCTACGCACACGCAAGATCATGGTGATGCATAGCAATGAGTGGGGAGAGTGTTTTCTATGTACCCTCGTAGACCGTTCGCGGAAGCGTTATATCAACGCAGTTGATGTAGTCGTACGTCTTCACGATCCGACCGATCCAAGTACCGAAAGCACGGCACCTCCGAGTTCTGCACACGTTCGGCTCGGTGACGTCCTCGCCTTCTCGATCCAGCAAGAGGGGCGAAGTAGTAGATGAGTTTCGGCAACACGACGGCCTGGTGACCGTGTTGGTGAAAAACAATCTTCGCAGGGCTTCACCTAAGCACTACGAAAACTATGACGGAGGATAAACTACAGGGGACGGGGTTGCCGGCACACGACTTGGTGTTTCTTGATGTGTCTTTGGTGCTAGCCCTGCCCCTCTATTTATATGTTGAGCCCTGGGGTCGAAACTTGGAGTAAAAGCCTCCACAAAGTGGGTTTCACCCGAAAGGCAAGAGTCCTTCTCGGACTCCAGGGCCAGACGCCAGGGTTCCCGGCGTCTGGACCCAGACGCCAGGGACCCTGGCGTCTGGCCCCTGGACTCCGCAAAACTTCCTTTTGCGCTTTCCAAAAACCTTGTGGGCTTTCCCCTTTGGCCCAAATAAAGTGTTCTCGTACCCAAACATTTCGGGAAACATCCGGAACCCCTTCCAGTGAATTCCAGAACTCTTCTGATGACCAAACACTATTATCCCATATATCAAACTTTATCTCCGGACCATTCCGGAGTTCTTCGTCATGTCCGTGATCTCATCCCGGACTCCGAACAACATTCGGTCACCAACATACATAACTCACATAGTACTATATCGTCAATGAATGTTAAGCATGCGGACCCTACGGGTTCGAGAACTATGTAGACATGACCGAGACACCTCTCTGGTCAATAACCAATAGCGGGACCTGGATGCCCATATTGGCTCCTACATATTCTACAAAGATCTTTATCGGTCAGACCGCATAACAACATATGTTGTTCCCTTTGTCATCGGTATGTTACTTGCCCGAGATTCGATCATCGGTATCTCAATACCTAGTTCAATCTCGTTACCGGAAAGTCTCTTTACTCGTTCTGTAATACATCATCCCGCAACTAACTCATTAGTTGCAATGCTTGCAAGGCTTATAGTGATGTGCATTACCGAGTGGGCCCAGAGATACCTCTCCGACAATCGGAGTGACAAATCCTAATCTCGAAATACGCCAACCCAACAAGTACCTTTGGAGACACCTGTAGAGCACCTTTATAATCACCCAGTTATGTTGTGACATTTGGTGGCACACAAAGTGTTCCTCCGATAAATGGGAGTTGCATAATATCATAGTCATAGGAACATGTATAAGTCATGAAGAAAGCAATAGCAACAAACTAAACGATCAAGTGCTAAGCTAACGGAATGGGTCAAGTCAATCACATCATTCTCCTAATGATGTGATCCCGTTAATCAAATGACAACTCATGTCTATGGTTAGGAAACTTAACCATCTTTGATCAACGAGCTAGTCAAGTAGAGGCATACTAGTGACACTCTGTTTGTCTATGTATTCACACATGTATTATGTTTCCGGTTAATACAATTCTAGCATGAATAATAAACATCTATCATGAAATAAGGAAATAAATAATAACTTTATTATTGCCTCTAGGGCATCTTTCCTTCACCCTGGGTCTACCTTTATCATATTAATCTCCTACTACTTAGTTATTTAGTTTGCCTTTATTTTACTTTGCATCTTTATCATAAAAATACCAAAAATATTGTCTTATCATATCTATCAAATCTCACTCTCGTAAGTGGCCCTATAGGGATTGACAACCCCTATTTGCGTTGGTTGCGAGGATTTATTTGTTTTGTGCAGGTACGAGGGACTTGCGTGTGGCCTCCTACTGGATTGATACCTTGGTTCTCAAAAACTGAGGGAAATACTTACGCTACTTTGCTGCATCATCCCTTCCTCTTTGGGGAAAACCAACGCAGTGCTAAAAGAGGTAGCACTTGGTTGGGGCTTGGGGCCTCCGGATTTAGATGCTAGGTTTTGGTGTGATGTCTATTTGGTATTCGGCTCGGACAATCGGCACCCCTTCATCAAGTGGATAGGAGTAGCGATAGATGTTGCCAAGATAGTGGCTTTAGACTACCTGATGTATTACTCTATAAGGTCTTTGTGAATAATTAATAAAACGGCTGCATGCATCGCCAAAGGGTCATCCTCCTTTTCAAACAAAAAAAATCCTTATGACTTGGTCTTAGCACTATGACTCGGTCTTAAGATTTTGTTGCTAAGACCCCTTTTGACAATACTTGAGGGTTGGTCTTAAGGCTATTATTTGGCTCAAATCCCATGTTTCATTAACATTGGAGACACCCTAATAGTATAGCCATATGATGGTTATGTCATGTTGCTATGTCATCTAGAGACATACTCATTGGGACTCATATAATGAGGTTGGATATTAGATGAGTCATTCTCCCATCTTCTATCTTACTCTTTCTCCAGAAAATATATCCTTAGGGGTACGTGTAGAGGCGGACTCTCGCACGAGATCATACTCCTCTCCTTCTCTTCTCTCTTCTCCATGTGGACGAAAGTGTCACTTGTGCTAAGAAATGATAAATAAAATGAGAACTATGCATACGATTACATGCAGAGATTACACTTGATCCAAGGTAGCAGAGTAAATGTAGAGGAAATAGAAATGGTGAAGTGAAAATGATGACTAAGTGCCATGTTTTGGCTTTTTTCCTTGTTTTTGTCATGTTTGTACCATATAATGGGTACATTGAAAAAATGGATATGTCTATCACAATGATGCAGCGGCTAGGGGGAGTATATATTGATAATGATGACTCTTGATGACATGACAACCATATATAGCTAAATTCTAGCTACATTATTAGTCATGTTTTAAGATAACCGATGGCTCTATCTTCCTTCTCCTCATTAATTAAGCGACATGTAGACTAAGACTACCCATGGTGGGAGTACTAAGGATCGATGGTAATAAGGGACAATAGGGACACGATGTTTACCCAGGTTCGGGCCCTCTTAGACTAGCCACAATGGGTAGTAACATAGACTAGTAACATGCCCATGTTACTAGTGTAGCAACCCAACCTCAAACGGTTAAGTCTCTGTGCTTCAGTGTCATCCCTGGATCGGTAATGCTGACACACACAATACTCGAAGGATTTATAACAGAGTAGCAATCACACACTTATTACATCGAATGTCTCAAAAGAGAACTTATTCCAATAAATATGGCATAAGGCCATCTAATACGATAACAGTGGAAGGCTTGGAAGATAAAGTGAGTCCATCAACTCCAACGGCATAGCTGAGATGCACGGCAACGACCTAATGAACCTTACTCCTCGTCTGAAAAGTCTGCAACATAATACGTTGTAGCCCGAAAACAGGTCAGCACATGGAATATGCTGGCAATATAACACAGTAGAGCAAGAACAGAATAATGCTATCACTACATGCATATTTGGCTAGTGGAAAGCTCTATGGTTAATGTTTTGCGAAAAGCCAATTTTTCCCTACAACAAAGGAATAGATTTTATTTAACTATCATGGTAGTTGAAACATCATTGAGAAGATTCCTCCAACTCAATCCCAATTAAAAGTAATTATAAACCCAACAATTTTAATTTAGAGTGATGAGATACATATGACAATCCAAGTACTAGATACTCAAGATGTCCATAACCGGGGACACGACTAACCATGATTAGTTTGTACACTCTATAGAGGTTTGCACACTTTTCCCCACAAGACTCGATCTCCTCCGTTGGATTTCTCGCACTACATGGTGTTTGAGAAACGGATGACCGAGACACAGTCTTTTAGAAGCATTAACTCTAACCCCGGGTAGACAGTACCAACCAACATCCCCTACATCTGCTAGCCTACCACTGGAAGAGGTCATGCAACTTACTCAACTATGCTAGAGCCCATAATAGCTTGTGGCTGCACACAGAAGTTTCTAGCATGAAATATCTCAGTTCCCTTTGAGCCTGGGTGGCGGACCTTAGGATTATCACATGGGTCCTCCGGGATATCCTAGGACAACACTGGGTTCTCCAGGTGCCCACAAGCAATCCACCCAGATATGTATTAAAGTTGCCAAATTAAGTTGAACCATTAATTAACAATCTCACATCCGTCATGGATTCACTCACCCAAACCACGTCTACGAGCATAGCATAGCAATATAAGCAATACGTAGAAGTAACTCCCAAGGGTTTGATAATAACAGTGCAATAGGTTCTACCTCATCAACTACTTCCCAATCCCACATGTTATCAAGTCCTAACCATGCAATGTTTGAGGGTCGAAACTAATGCATAAAAACTGGGTGATAAAGGGGTATGATCAAAGTGTTGCTTGCCTTGTTGATGATCCGCAAAACCTAGAGACTCGTAATAGCACGCTTCACACTCTGGGTGTTCTATCACAAACAAACAATACCATACATAAGCAATCAAGCAAAGGCACACGGGTAAAACACGAATAAGAAGATCTAACCAGAAAGTTCAACTTAAGAACTCTGGTTTGCAAAAAAGAATCAAATTGAACGGAGCAACGAAACTCAAACTGCAAAAGAAACAAGATCCAATTACTAATCTAGACTAAAGTCAAATTTTACCGTATCAAAATCTTGTTGAAGTTGGTTAAACGGAAAGAGGGTTTCGAAACGAAGATCTAGGCGCTTGAATCGCATGATTACGATAAACGAGCGAAAAGATAAACTAAAATGAAAATCGGATCAGAAATCACGATCGAAAATAATCGCGGAAAAATCCGAGAAAAAGAAAAACTGACGTAGAGGCTAATGAACGAACGTTCGTTGTCTGCGGCTAAATGGTGAAAACCGTTCGTTAAAACGAACGTACGGACGAATGTCCGCTAAGTTACTAAACCGAGAAAAAAACTAAAATCGATCTATTCTAAAAAACGAAACCTAGGGTTTTCTAAAAAAGAACCGAATCGGTTTTAAAATAAAACTGAACGACGGCGACGGCGGCATATACCTCCGGCAAGGCTCCGGCAAGGCGGGGCGGCTCCGGCGGGGTTCGGTTGCGGCGGCGGGGATCCGGGGCGGCGGGGCTCCAGCAGGCGGCGGCAGAGGGCGGCGGCTGCGGCGAGTTAGGGTCCCGAGGGGCCATGAGCTCGGCTTATAAAGGAGGGGGAGGCGGAGGCGGCTTGGGCGAGGGGCACGATGGCAGCGAGGCGTGTCCGGCTCGGAGTCGCCCGGCGATGTGGGTGGCGACGCGGGGTTGGGCCAGCCGGCTGGGCTGGGCTTCGGCCCAGTCGGGCGCTAACTTTTTTTAAACAGATTCCGCCGAAAATAAATCCTAGAAAAATAAATAAAAGTCCAAAAATGCCAAAATAAATTTTCACCATCTAAATAAAATATTTAGAACAAGATAACCATTTTTTGGCCCTAGAATGCAATTTTGAAAACGTGCAATTTTTCTAATGCAAATAAAGTTGCAATAAAATCTGAATAAAAGCAAATATTTGATTTTAATATTTTTCCTCCAATATTTCATCTCTTTTGGAGAACTCATATTATCTCCTCTCATATATTTTAACATGAAATATTTTTGGAGAGAAAAATAATTAAAACCAAAAATCCTCGTTTCAATATTTGATAAAATTCAAATATGAAAATAGTGAAATCCCCAACTCTCTCTCTGAGGGTCCTTGAGTTGCTTAGGATTTCAAGGATCAAGCCAAAATGCAAAAAAATAAAAATGATATGCAATGATGACCTAATAAATTTGGGATGTTACAAGCCTACCCCCCTTAAGATGAATCTCGCCCTCGAGATTTGGGTTGGCTAGAAAATAGGTGTGGGTGGTCTTTGCGAAGATCATCCTCTCGTTCCCAGGTGGCTTCATCCTCGGTATGGTGGCTTCGCTGAACTTTGCAAAACTTAATAACCTTGCTGCGGGTAACCCGGCTGGCAAACTCGAGAATCTTGACTGGTTTCTCCTCATAAGTCAAATCATGGTCCAACTGAATCGCTTACAACAGTACTGTATCTCTCAGAGTAATGTCAGCCATCTCTGCGTGGCACTTCTTCAACTGGGAAACGTGGAACTCATCATGAACTCCTGACAATCCTTCGGGTAATTCCAACTTATAAGCAACTTCTCCCATACATTCCAAAACTCTGTATGGTCCCACAAAACGTGGCGCTAACTTTCCCTTAACTCCAAAGAGCTTAACTTCTCGGAGTGGTGATACTCGAAGATACACTCTGTCTCCGATTTCATAGACTACCTCCTTGCGTTTGGAATCTGCATAACTCTTCTGTCGGGACTGAGCTACCTTCAGTCTATCTCTAATTAATTTAACCTTCTCTTCTGATTCCTTAATCAAATCTGGTCCAAACAACTGACGGTCTCCAACTTCATCACACAACAACGGTGTCCTTCTCCTCCTTCCGTAAAAGGCTTCGAAAGGTGCCATCTTCAAACTAGCCTGGTAACTGTTGTTGTATGAGAACTCTGCATAGGGCAAGTTGTCATCCCAACTAGATCCACAATCTAGTGCACAAGCTCTCAACATATCCTCCAAAATCTGGTTGACTCTCTCGGTCTGTCCATCTGTTTGCGGGTGAAAAGCTGTAGTGAATGCCAGTCTGGTTCCCAAAGTTTCATGCAATTAATTCCAAAACTTTGAGGTAAACTGGGTTCCTCTATCTGATACAATGGTCCTTGGAACTCCATGCAAACATACGATCCTGGTCATGTATATCTTGGCCAACTTGGCACTTGTATAGGTGGTTTTCACTAGGATAAAGTGAGCTACTTTGGTCAAGCGATCAACTACTACCCATATAGAATCATATCTTGATTTGGTCCTGGGCAATCCGGTGATGAAATCCATGCCAAGCTTATCCCACTTCCATTCGGGTATCAGCATAGGCTGTAACAATCCGGCTGGCTTTTGATGTTGCCTTCACTCTCTGACATACATCACATACGACTACATACTCGGAAATATCCTTCTTCATACCAGTCCACCAGAAACGCTCCTTTGAATCCACATACATCTTGGTGTTTCTGGGGTGTATCGAGTATGGTGAGTCATGAGCCTCCTGAAGTATTAACTTCCTGATCTCTGTGTTATTGGGCACATAAACACGGTCCTCAAACCACAAGGTGTCGTGTTCATACTCACGAAAACCTTTGGCCTTTCCTTTTCTCATTCTCTCTTTTATCTCGGCGACCTCTTTGTCATCCTTCTGAGCTTGTCGAATCTTTCCTAACAATGTAGACTGAACTTCCATTGTTGCAACAAAACCTCTAGGGACAATCTCCAATCGAAGTTCCCTGAGATCTTCTGCCAACTCCTTTGGCAATCCTGCGCTTATGAGTGTGTTGACATAACTCTTCCGGATCAAAGCGTCTGCTACGATGTTGGCCTTGCCTGGATGATAGTGAAGCTTCATGTCATAATCCTTTATAAGTTCCAACCATCTCCTCTGCCTAAGGTTCAGCTCCTTCTGTGTGAAAATGTACTTCAAACTCTTATGGTCAGTGTATACATCGCAATGGTTTCCAATAAGTAATGTCTCCAAGTCTTCAACGCACGCACTACGGCAGCCAACTCCAAATCATGCGTGGCATAATTTAACTCATGCGGTTTCAGTTGTCGTGAGGCATACGAAACAACTCTTTCGTCCTGCATCAGTACTCCTCCAAGTCCTAAGCGAGAGGCGTCGCAATACACTTGGAAATCCTTGTGTATATCCGGCAGAATCAGTACCAGGGCTGTGGTCAGACGTTTCTTTAACTCCTGAAAACTCGCTTCACATTCTTCCGTCCATTTAAATTTGGTATCCTTCTTCAATAACTCTGTCATTGGCTTCGCAATCTTGGAAAAATTCTCAATGAATCTCCGATTGTATCATGCGAGTCCAAGAAAACTACGGATCTCGCTAAGTGAAGTGGGTGCCAACCATTCAGTGACTGACCGAACCTTGGTGGGGCCCACTGCTATACCTTCTCCTGATATAACATGTCCAAGGAATCCAACTTCCTTCAACCAAAACTCACATTTGCTAAACTTGGCATACAATTGATGTTCCCTGAGTTTCTCGAGAACTAAACGCAAATGCTCCTTGTGCTCCTCTTCATTCTTTGAGTATACCATTATATCATCAATGAACACCACAACAAACTTATCCAAATATTCCATGAACACCTGGTTCATCATGCTCATGAAATAGGCAGGGGCGTTAGTCAGTCCAAATGACATGACCGTGTACTCATATAACCCGTACCTTGTGGTAAATGCGGTTTTAGGTATATCCTTCTCCCGAATCTTCAGCTGGTGATATCCTGATCGCAGATCGATCTTCAAAAACACCTTAGCTCCTTGCAACTAGTCAAACAAATCATTGATCATTGGCAGTGGGTATTTGTTCTTGATCGTCACCTCATTCAATGCACGATAATCAACAACAATCCTTAGAGACTTACCCTTCTTCTCAACCAGAAGCACTGGGGCTCCCCATGGTGATGAACTTCGTTGGATGTAACCTTTCTCCAATAATTCCTTGATCTGCTTCTTAATCTCCTCCAGATCATTTGCGGGCATCCGGTAGGGTCTCTTTGATATTGGCCCTGTACCTGGCAATAGCTCTATCAAAAATTCGATGTCTCGATCCGGTGTCATGCCTGGTAACTCCTCTGGAAAAACATCCGGGTAATCCTTCACTACAGGCACTTCCTCCAGAACAACTCCCGTGAGGGTATTTACTTGGCTCCTCCTAGGCGCATGCCTAGATACATACTTGATCCTTTTTCCCTCTGGGGTGGTGAGATAAATTGATTTACTAGCACAGTCAATGCTTCCTCCATACTTTGACATCTAGTACATGCCTAATATCACATCCAATCCTTATGGCTCCAAAATTATCAGGTCTGACGGAAAAACATGGCTACCAATGGTTAAGGGTATCCGGTCGCACCATCGGCTAGCCACATACTCTGCTCCATGTGAACTTACTAACAGAGGGGTCCTAAGGGCTTGTGTTGGTAGTTTAGACTTATCCACGAATCCCCTTGATATGTATGAATGTGATGCACCAGTATCAAAAAGAACAAGGGCGGTAAAAGACTTAACCAAAAACTTACTAATTACTGCGTCTGGCTGCCCTTCAACCTCCTCCACATTAACGTGGTTCACTTGTCCTTTGTTGAATGGATTGGGCTTCTTCCCAGCGCTCTCATTACCGTTTCCATTCTTCGCTTCAGGGCACTCCGCGGCATAATGTCCAGTCTTCCCGCACTTGAAGCAAGTAATGTGACTTAGGTCTCTCTTGGCGGGTGTGGCTGGATTGGAGCGGTTCTGATTATTGCTTACTCTGTTCCCATTCCCATTCTTGGAACCATTGTGGTTATGCGAACTTCCTTCGTTATGGTTATGACCTCCATGGTTATGAACAAGTCCCCCCGAGTTCGGGGTTAGACGAGGCTTTTGCTGGGCTCCTGAGTTGTACCTTCCTTGTCCATACTTTCTTTTGCGGCTCACAATTTGCTGCTGCTTCCCTTCAATCATAAGAGCCTTGTCTACCAACTCCTGGTAGTTGTTAAATGTTGCCACCATCAATTGCATGCTCATCTCATCGTTCAGCCCTTCCATAAACTTCTCCTGCTTCACGACATCTGTGGCCACATCGTCAGGGGCATAACGAGACAACTTACTAAATTCATCCATGTATTGCCCCACAGTACGGTTCCCTTGGCGCAAGTTGCGGAACTCACGCTTCTTCATGCTCATAGCTCCCGTTGAGACATGGGCGGTGCAGAATGCATGCTGAAACTGATCCCATGTAACAGTGGCTATAGGGTAGGTGACTGTGTAATTCTCCCACCATGAGGCTGCTGGTCCATCCAATTGATGTGCGGCAAAATGCACCTTCTCAGCATCTGTACACCCTGCAGTTATTAACTCCCTTCCAATCCTGCGGAGCCAATCATCTGCCACTATCGGCTCAGTGCTACTGGAAAACACCGGCGGCTACAACCTCAGAAAACGGGCTAAGTTATCAACTGGTGGTGGTGGCGGTGGGTTGTTGTTGTTGTTGCCTTGGTTTTGAACTAACAACTGCATCAATGTATTCTGTTGTTGGATCAACTGAGTGAGCTCCAGTGGGAAAGTAAATCTGGAGTCATGTCTCGGAGGCATCTGAGGGTTTAGAGGGAAGAGAATAGAATAGAATGAGGTCTAGTGAGAGAAACACTACCCATATGCACATGAGACAAACACAATCATATCACTCAATCAATCAAGCAAGGGCATACAATCGATCTAACTATCATTACAGAAGTGCTCGGACTATACTATATACATGGTGGAATACTACTACTGATGTGGTGGTCTACTAGAAATATTGATCGGTCGAAGACTCCATGATGTCTGCTCCAACTTCGTCTTCATAGTCATCATCGCTATCGCCGGGGTCCGAGTCGGTGTCGTCGATGATGATGTAGTCCTCAGAACGAATCTCTTTGGGTTCATCGTCTTCTCCTCCTGGCGTCGGTCTCCCATGAATACTCCTAGCTTCCTTTCTAGATCATCATTCTTCTCCACTAGTACGACGATTTCCTCCTCATAATATTCGCGAGTAGCCTTGAGTTCTTCCTCCAGTTCGGTGATCCTTGTTATCTCCTTCTTCAGATCTATCATGCCTGCGCACATTTGGTTCTCCTGGCGACAAATGTGCTGGTTTAACTCCTGGATGAAGGCTGCGATTGATCTATCCTTCCTGGTGCTGATCATCACCCGTTGCTCATCTCGGCGCCCAGAAATCTAATAAATAGTATCCTTAAGCTCCTTATGGTAAACTTCTCCAGTGCGTCTCATGGTGATGTGAGCTGCCATACTCTTTCCTAGACTCCAGGTTGGTGCATCAAAGGAAAACTCTATGGGTTTAGTGACTGGCGCGAATGTCCTTCCTGGAACTTGAACTTGAATCATCCATTGCTCCTCTTCTGGTAAAGTGGCGTTGTAAGTCCCGGTGAAGCTTGGTATTCCGATGTTCAGGTACTTAGTGACTTCCTTCAAGTGTAGTCCAAAAGGTGCTTCTTTATTCGGCTGTGCAAACTTGTTCCTTGCGTCCGCCATCCTAAAGAGTAGAAAATGGAGAGGAGTTAGAAATGAGAAGAGAGTAGTGATCTAGGGCTTTAGCTTAGTGGTCGTTTCCTACACTCAGCGTGTTCTCTGATACCATCTTGTAGCGACCCGACTTGAAATGGTCAAGTCTCTGTGGTTCAGTGTCATCCCTGGATTGGTAATGCTGACACACACAGTACTCGAAGGATTTATAACAGAGTAGCAATCACACACTTATTACATCGAATGTCTCAAAAGAGAACTTATTCCAATAAATATGGCTTAAGGCCATCTAATACGATAACATCGGAAGGCTTGGAAGATAAAGTGAGTCCATCAACTCCAATGGCATAGCTGAGCTGCACGGCAACGACCTAACGAACCTTACTCCTCATATGAAAAGTCTGCAACATAATACGTTGCAGCCCGAAACGGGTCACCACATGGAATATGCTGGCAATATAACACAGTAGAGCAAGAACAGAATAATGCTATCACTACATGCATATTTGGCTAGTGGAAAGCTCTATGGTTAAAGTTTTGCGAAAAGCCATTTTTTCCCTACAACAAAGGAATAGATTTTATTTAACTATCATGGTAGTTGAAATATCATTGAGAAGGTTCCTCCAACTAAATCCCAATTAAAAGTAATTATCAACCCAACAATTTTAATTTAGAGTGATGAGATACATATGATAATCCAAGTACTAGATACTCAAGATGTCCATAACCGGGGACACGGCTAACCATGATTAGTTTGTACACTCTGCAGAGGTTTGCGGACTTTTCCCCACAAGACTCGATCTCCTCCTTTGGATTTCTCGCACTACATGGTGTTTGAGAAACAGATGACCGAGACATAGTCTTTCAGAAGTATTAACTCTAACCCTGGGTAGACAGTACCAACCTACATCCCCTACATCTGCTAGCCTACCACTGGAAGAGGTCATGCAACTTACTCAAATATGCTAGAGCCCATAATAGCTTGTGGCTGCACACGGAAGTTTCTAGCATGAAATATCTCAGTTCCCTTTGAGCCTGGGTGGCGGACCTTAGGATTATCACACGAGTCCTCCGGGATATCCTAGGACAACACTGGGTTCTCCAGGTGCCCACAAGCAATCCACCCAGATGTGTATTAAAGTTGCCACCTTAACTTGAACCATTAATTAAGAATCTCACATCCATCATGGATTCACTCACCCAAACCACATCTACGAGCATAGCATAGCAATATAAGCAATATGTAGAAGTAACTCCCAAGGGTTTGATAATAACAGGGCAATAGGTTCTACCTCATCAACTACTTCCCAATCCCACATGTTATCAAGTCCTAACCATGCAATGTTTGAGGGTTGAAACTAATGTTGGGGAACGTAGCATAAATTCAAAATTTTCCTACGTGTCACCAAGATCTATCTATGGAGTCACCTAGCAACGAGGGAGGAGTGGATCTACATACCCTTGTAGATCGCGCGCGGAAGCGTTCAAGAGAACGGGGTTGATGGAGTCGTACTTGTCGTGATCCAAATCACCGATGATCCTAGCGCCGAACGGACGGCACCTCCGCGTTCAACACACGTACGGAGCAGTGACGTCTCCTCCTTCTTGATCCAGCAAGGGGGAAGGAGAGGTTGATGGAGATCCAGCAGCACGACGGCGTGGTGGTGGAAGTAGCGGGATTCCAAGAGGGCTTCGCCAAGCGCTGCGGGAGGAGGGAGATGTGTCATGGGAGGGAGAGGGAGGCGCCAGGGCTTAGGTATGGTTGCCCTCCCTTCCCCCCACTATATATAGGGCCAAGGGAGAGGGGGGGAGCAGCCTTGGCCCTTCCTCCAAGGAAGGGTGCGGCCAAGGGAGGAGTCCCTCCTCCCCAAGGCACCTCGGAGGTGCCTTCCCCCTTTAGGACTCTTCCTCTCCCTCATCTCTTGGCGCATGGGCCTCTAGGGGCTAGGGCCCTTGGACCATATAGGCCAAGGCGCACCCCCTACAGCCCATGTGGTCCCCCGGGGCAGGTGGACCCCCGGGACCCTTCCGGTGGTCCCGGTACAATACCAGTGACCCCGAAACTTGTCCCGATGGCCGAAAGAGCACTTCCTATATATAATTCTTTACCTCCAGACCATTCTAGAACTCCTCGTGACGTCCGGGATCTCATCCGGGACTCCGGACAACTTTCGGGTTACCGCATACTATTATCTCTATAACCCTAGCATCACCGAACCTTAAGTGTGTAGACCCTACGGGTTCGGGAGACATGCAGACTTGACCGAGATGACTCTCCGGTCAATAACCAACAGAGGTATCTGGATACCCATGTTGGCTCCCACATGTTCCACGATGATCTCATCGGATGAACCACGATGTCAAGGACTTAATCAATCCCGTATACAATTCCCTTTATCTAGCGGTACGATACTTGCCCGAGATTCGATCGTCGGTATCCCCATACCTTGTTCAATCTCGTTACCGGCAAGTCTCTTTACTCGTTCCGTAACACATCATCCTGTGATCAACTCCTTGATCACATTGTGCACATTATGATGATGTCCTACCGAGTGGGCCCAGAGATACCTCTCCGTTTACACGGAGTGACAAATCCCAGTCTCGATTCGTGCCAACCCAACAGACACTTTCGGAGATACCTGTAGTGTACCTTTATAGCCACCCAGTTACGTTGTGACGTTTGGCACACCCAAAGCACTCCTATGGTATCCGGGAGTTGCACAATCTCATGGTCTAAGGAAATGATACTTGACATTAGAAAAGCTTTAGCATACGAACTACATGATCTTGTGCTAGGCTTAGGTTTGGGTCTTGTCCATCACATCATTCTCCTAATGATGTGATCCCGTTATCAACGACATCCAATGTCCATGGTCAGGAAACTGTAACCATCTATTGATCAACGAGCTAGTCAACTAGAGGCTTACTAGGGACATGGTGTTGTCTATGTATCCACACATGTGTCTGAGTTTCCTATCAATACAATTCTAGCATGGATAATAAAGATTATCATGAACAAGGAAATATAATAATAACTAATTTATTATTGCCTCTAGGGCATATTTCCAACAGTCTCCCACTTGCACTAGAGTCAATAATCCAGTTCACATCGCTATGTGATTAACACTCAAGGTCACATCCCCATGTGACTAACACCCAAGAGTTTACTAGAGTCAATAATCTAGTTCACATTACCATGTGATTAACACTCGATGAGTTCTGGGTTTGAACATGTTATGCTTGTGAGAGATGTTATAGTCAATGGGTCTGAATCTTTTAGATTCGTATGTACTTCGCAAATCTCTATGTCATCTTGTAGATGCAGCTACTATGCTATATTTGGAGCTATTCCAAATAACTGTTATACTATACGAATCCAGTCTACTACTCAGAATAATCTGGATTAGTGTCAAAGTTTGCATCGGCGTAACCCTTTACGACGAACTCTTTTACCACCTCCATAATCGAGAAAATTCCTTAGTCCACTAGTTACTAAGGATAACTTTGACCGTTGTCCTGTGATCCATTCTTGGATCACTCTTGTACCCCTTGACTAACTCATGGCAAGGCACACTTCAGGTGCGGTACACAGCATAGCATACTGTAGAGAGCCTATGATAAAAGCATAGGGGACGACCTTCGTCCTTCCTATTTCTTCTGCCGTGGTCGAGCTTTAAGTCTTAACTTCATACCTTACAACTCAGGCAAGAACTCCTTCTTTGACTGATCCATCTTGAACACCTTCAAGATTATGTCAAGGTATGTGCTCATTTGAAAGTACCATTAAGAATTTTGATCTATCCTTATAGATCTTGATGCTCAATGTTCAAGTAGCTTAATCCAGGCTTTCCATTGAAAAATACTTTCCAAATAACACTATATGCTTTCCAGAAATTCTACGTCATTTCTGATCAACAATATGTCAACAACATATATTTATCAGAAATTCTATAGTGCTCCCACTCACTTCTTTGGAAATACAAGTTTCTCATAAACTTTGTATAAACCCAAAATCTTTGATCATCATCAAAGCATACATTCCAACTCCGAGATGCTTACTCCAGTCCCTAGAAGGATTGCTGGAGCTTTGCATACTTATTAGCATCTTTCAGGATTGACAAAACCTTCCGGTTGTATCACATACAACCTTTCCTCAAGAAAATCGTCGAGGAAACAATGTTTTGACATCCTATCTACAAGATTTCATAAATAATGCAGTAATCGCTAATATAATTCCAACAGACTCTTAGCATCGCTATGAGTGAGAAAGTCTCATCGTAGTCAACTCCTTGAACTTGTCGGAAAACATTTTAACGACAAGTCGAGCTTTCTTAATGGTGATACCTACCATCATTGTCCGTCTTCTTTTTAAAATCCATCTATACTCAATAGCCTTACGACCATCGAGCCGTTCTGCCAAAGTCTACACTTTGTTTTCATACATGGATCCTCTCTCGGATTTTATGGCCTCGAGCCATTTATCGGAATCCGGGCCCACCATCGCTTCTCCATAGCTCGTAGGTTCATTGTTGTCTAGCAACATGACTTCCAAGACAGGATTACGTACCACTCTGAAGTAGTACGCATCCTTGTCATCCCACGAGGTTTGGTAGTGACTTGATCTGAAGTTTCATGATCACTATCATAAGCTTCCACTTCAATTGGTGTAGGTGCCATAGGAACAACTCCTGTGCCCTGCCACACACTAGTTGAAGAGATGGTTCAATAACCTCATCAAGTCTCCACCATCCTCCCACTCAATTCTTTCGAGAGAAACTTTTCCTCGAGAAAGGACCCGATTCTAGAAACAATCCCTTATTGCTTTTGGATCTGAGACAGGAGGTATACCCAACTGTTTTGGGTGTCCTATGAAGATGCATTTATCCGCTTTGGGTTCGAGCTTATCAGCCTGAAACTTTTCCACATAAGCGTCGCAACCCCAAACTTCTAAGAAATGACAGCTTAGGTTTCTCTAAACCATAGTTCATATGGTGTCATCTCATCGGAATTACGTGGTGCCCCTTTTGAAGTGAATGTGGTTGTCTCTAATGCCTAACCCATAAACTATTGTGGTAATTCGATAAGAGACATCATGGTATGCATCATATCCAATAGGGTGCAGTTATGATGTTCGGACACACCATCACACTATGGTGTTCCAGGCTGTATTAGTTGTGAAACAATTTCCACAATGTCTTAATTCTGTGCCAAACTCGTAATTCAGATATTCATCTTTATGATCATATCATAGACATTTTATCCTCTTGTCACGACGATCTTTCAACTTCACCCTGAAATTACTTGAACCTTTCAATAATTCAGACTCGTGATTCATCAAGTAAATATACTCAACATCTACTCAAATTATCTGTGAAGTAAGAACATAACGATATCCACTACATGCCTCAGCACTCATTGGACTACACACATCAAAATGTATTACTTCCAACAAGTTGCTTTCTAGTTCCATTTTACTGAAAACGAGGCTTTCAGTCATCTTTCCCATGTGGTATGATTTGCATGTCTCAAGTGATTCAAAATCAAGTGAGTCCAAACGGTCCATTTGCATGGAGTTTCTTCATGCACATCTACCAACAAACATGGTTCGCATGTCTCAATCCTTTCAAAAATGAGTGAGTCCAAAGATCCATCAACATGGAGCTTCTTCATGCGTTTTATACTGATATGACTTAAGTGGCAGTGCCACAAGTAGGTGGTACTATCATTACTATCTTTTATCTTTTGGCATGAACATGTGTATCACTACGATCGAGATTCAATACCATTCATTTCAGGTGTAAGACCATTGAAGGTATTATTCAAATAAACAGAGTAACCATTATTCTCTTTAAATGAATAACCGTATTGTGATAGACATAATCCAATCATGTCTATGCTCAACGCAAACACCAATCTCGATGGTAGAGGGAGCGTACGATATTTGATCAACCTTGGAAATACTTCCAACACATATCGTCATCTCACCTTTAGCTAGTCTCCGTTTATTCCATAGCTTTTATTTCGAGTTACTAACACTTAGCAACCGAACCGGTATCTAATACCCTGGTGCTACTAGGAGTACTAGTAAAGTACACATCAACACAATATATATCCAATATACTTCTATCGACTTTTCCAGCCTTCTCATCTACCAAGTATCTAGGGTAATTCTGCTCCAGTGGTTGTTCCCCTTATTACAGAAGCACTCAGTCTCGGGTTTGGGTTCAACCTTGGGTTTCTTCACTAGAGCAGCAGCTGAATTGCCGTTTCATAAAGTATCCCTTTGTTCCCTTGCCCTTCTTGAAACTAGTGGTTTCACCAACCATCAACAATTGATGCTCCTTCTTGATTTCTACTTTTGTGGTGTCAAACATCGCGAATATCTCAAGGATCATCATATATGTCCCTGATATATCATAGTTCATCACGAAGCTCTAGCAGCTTGGTGGTAATGACTTTGGAGAAACATCACTATCTCATCTGGAAGATCAACTCCCACTCGATTCAAATAATTATTGTACTTAGACAATCTGAGCACAAGCTCAACAATTGAGCTTTTCTCCCTTAGTTGCAGGCTAAGAAAATCGTCGGAGGTCTTATACCTCTTGACGTGGGCACGAGCCTGAAATCCCAATTTCAGCCCTCAAAACATCTCATATGTTTTGCGACGTTTCAGAACCGTCTTCGGTGCCTCAATTCTAAACCGTTTAACTGAACTATCATGTAGTTATCAAAATGTGTATGTGAGATGTTCGCAACATCCACAGACGACGTTCGAGGTTCAGCACACTGAGCGGTGCATTAAGGACATAAGCCTTCTATGAAGCAATGAGGACAATCCTCAGTTTACGGACCTAGTCCGCATAATTGCTACTATCAACTTTCAACTAAATTTGCTCTAGGAACATATCTAAACAGTAGAACTGAAGCGCGAGCTACGACATAATTTGCGAAGACCTTTTGACTATGTTCAGGATAATTAAGTTCATCTTATGAACTCCCACTCAGATAGACATCCCTCTAGTCATCTGAGTGATTACATGATCCGAGTCAACTAGGCCGTGTCCGATCATCACGTGAGACGGACTAGTCATCATCGGTGAACATCTTCATGTTGATCGTATCTACCATACGACTCATGCTCGACCTTTCGGTCTCTTGTGTTCCGAGGCCATGTCTGTACATGCTAGGCTCGTCAAGTCAACCTAAGTGTTTCGCGTGTGTAAATCTGGCTTACACCTGTTGTATGTGAACGTAAGAATCTATCACACCCAATCATCACGTGGTGCTTCGAAACGACGAACTTTCGCAACGGTGCACAGTTAGGGGGAACACCTTCTTGAAATTTTAATGAGGGATCATCTTATTTACTACCGTCGTTCTAAGCAAATAAGATGCAAAAACATGATAAACATCACATGCAATCAAATAATAGTGACATGATATGGCCAATATCATATAGCTCCTTTGATCTCCATCTTGGGGCTCCATGATCATCTTGTCACCGGCATGACACCATGATCTCCATCATCATGATCTCCATCATCGTGTCTCCATGAAGTTGCCTCGCCAACTATTACTTCTACTTCTACAGCTAACGGTTAGCAATAAAGTAAAGTAATTACATGACGTTTATGTTGACACGCATGTCATAAATAAATAAAGACAACTCCTATGGCTCTTGCCGGTTGTCATACTCATCGACATGCAAGCCGTGATTCCTATTACAAGAACATGATCAATCTCATACATCACATATATCATTCATCACATTCTTCTTGGCCATATCACATCACATAGCATACCCTGCAAAAACAAGTTAGACGTCCTCTAATTGTTGTTTGCATGTTTTACGTGGCTGCTATGGGTTTCTAGCAAGAACGTTTCTTACCTACGCAAGAACCACAACGTGATATGCCAATTGCTATTTACCCTTCATAAGGACCCTTTTCATCGAATCCGATCCGACTAAAGTGGGAGAGACAGACACCCGCTAGCCACCTTATGCAACTAGTGCATGTCAGTCGGTGGAACCAGTCTCACATAAGAGTACGTGTAAGGTCGGTCCGGGCCGCTTCATCCCACGATGCCGCCAAATCAAGATTGGACTAGTAACGGTAAGCATATTGAACAAAATCAACGCCCACAACTACTTTGTGTTCTACTCGTGCATAGAAACTACGCATAGACCTAGCTCATGATGCCACTGTTGGGGAACGTAGCATAAATTCAAAATTTTCCTACGTGTCACCAAGATCTATCTATGGAGTCACCTAGAAACGAGGGAGGAGTGGATCTACATACCCTTGTAGATCGCGCGCGGAAGCGTTCAAGAGAACGGGGTTGATGGAGTCGTACTCGTCGTGATCCAAATCACCGATGATCCTAGAGCCGAACGGACGGCACCTCCGCGTTCAACACACGACGGAGCAGCGACGTCTCCTCCTTCTTGATCCAGCAAGGGGGAAGAAGAGGTTGATGGAGATCCAGCAACACGATGGCGTGGTGGTGGAAGTAGCGGGATTCCAACAGGGCTTCGCCAAGCGCTGCGGGAGGAGGGAGATGTGTCATGGGAGGGAGAGGGAGGCGCCAGGGCTTAGGTATGGTTGCCCTCCCTTCCCCCCACTATATATAGGGCCAAGGGAGAGGGGGGCGCAGCCTTGTCCCTTCCTCCAAGGAAGGGTGCGGCCAAGGGAGGAGTCCCTCCTCCCCAAGGCACCTCGGAGGTGCCTTCCCCCTTTAGGACTCTTCCTCTCCCTCATCTCTTGGCGCATGGGCCTCTAGGGGCTGGTGCCCTTGGCCCATATAGGCCAAGGCGCACCCCCTACAGCCCATGTGGTCCCCCGGGGCAGGTGGCCCCACCCGGTGGACCCCCGGGACCCTTCTGGTGGTCCCGGTACGATACCGGTGACCCCGAAACTTGTCCCGATGGCCAAAATAGCACTTACTATATATAATTCTTTACCTCCGGACCATTCCGGAACTCCTCGTGACGTCCGGGATCTCATCCGGGACTCCGAACAACTTTCGGGTTACCGCATACTAATATCTCTATAACCCTAGCGTCACCGAACCTTAAGTGTGTAGACCCTACGGGTTCGGGAGACATGCAGACATGACCGAGATGACTCTCCGGTCAATAACCAACAGCGGGATCTGGATACCCATGTTGGCTCCCACATGTTCCACGATGATCTCATCGGATGAACCAAGATGTCAAGAACTTAATCAATCCCGTATACAATTCCCTTTGTCTAGCGGTATGATACTTGCCTGAGATTCGATCGTCGGTATCCCGATACCTTGTTCAATCTCGTTACCGGCAAGTCTCTTTACTCGTTCCGTAACACATCATCCCATGATCAACTCCTTGATCATATTGTGCACATTATGATGATGTCCTACCGAGTGGGCCCAGAGATACCTCTCCATTTACACGGAGTGACAAATCCCAGTCTCGATTCGTGCCAACCCAACAGACACTTTCGGAGATACCTGTAGTGTACCTTTATAGCCACCCAGTTACGTTGTGACGTTTGGCACACCCAAAGCACTCCTACGGTATTCGGGAGTTGCACAATCTCATGGTCTAAGGAAATGATACTTGACATTAGAAAAACTTTAGCATACGAACTACATGATCTTGTGCTAGGCTTAGGTTTGGGTCTTGTCCATCACATCATTCTCCTAATGATGTGATCCCGTTATCAACGACATCCAATGTCCATGGTCAGGAAACCGTAACCATCTATTGATCAACGAGCTAGTCAACTAGAGGCTTACTAGGGACATGGTGTTGTCTATGTATCCACACATGTATCTGAGTTTCCTATCAATACAATTCTAGCATGGATAATAAAAGATTATCATGAACAAGGAAATATAATAATAACTAATTTATTATTTCCTCTAGGGCATATTTCCAACAACTAATGCATAAAAACTGGGTGATAAAGGGGTATGATCAAAGTGTTACTTGCCTTGCTGATGATCCGCAAAACCTAGAGACTCGTAGTAGCACGCTTCGCACTCCGATTGTTTTATTGCAAACAAACAATAGCATACATAAGCAATCAAGCAAAGGCGCCCGCGTAAAACACGAATAAGAAGATCTAACCAGAAAGTTCAACTTAAGAACTCCGATTTGTAAAAACAATCAAATCGAACGGAGCAACGAAACTCAAACTGCGAAAGAAACAAGATCTGATTACTAATCTGGACTAAAGTCAAATTTTACTGTATCAAAATCTTGTTCAAGTTGGTTAAACGGAAAGAGGGCTTCGAGACGAAGATCTAGGCGCTTAAACCTCCTGATTCCGATAAACGAGCGAAAAGATAAACTAAAATAAAAATCGGATCATAAATCGCGATCGAAAATAATCATGGAAAAATCCGAGAAAAAGAAAAACTGACGTACAGGCGAACGAACAAACATTCGTTGTCTGCGGCTAAAGGGTGAAAACCGGTCGTTAAAATGAACGTACGGACGAACGTCCGCTAAGTAACTAAACCGAGAGAAAAACTAAAACCGATCTATTCTAAAAAAATGAAACCTAGGATTTTCTAAAAAACCGAATCGGTTTTTAAATAAAACCGAATGATGGCGACGGCGGCGTATACCTCTGGCGAGGCTCCGGCAAGGCGGGGCAGCTCCGGCGGGGTTCGGTTGCGGCGGCGGGGCTTCGGGGCGGCGGTGAGGCGGCGGTGTG
>NC_041392.1:254003113-254009926 GCF_002162155.2 Triticum dicoccoides | reverse complement strand
GAAGGCGAGGCGCGGCAGTGAGGCGCTGAGGCGCTGCGGTGCGGCGACGGTTTGCGGGCGGCGGGGCTCCGGCAGGCGGCGGCGGAGGGCGGCGGCTGGGGTGACTTGGGGTCCCGAGGGGCCCCGAGCTCGACTTATAAAGGAGGGGTCGGAGGCGGCTTGGGCGAGGGGGCACGGCGGTGGCGAGGCGTGTCCGGCTCGGACTCGCCCGGCAATGTTGGTGGCGGCGCGGGGTTGGGCCGACCGGCTCGGTTGGGCTTCGGCCCAGTCGGGCGCTAACTTTTTTTTGTTAAATAGATTCCGCCGAAAATAAATCCTAAATAAATAAAAAAAAGTCCAAAATGCCAAAATAAATTTTCATCGTCTAAATAAAATACTTAGAACAAGATGAACATTTTTTTGGTCCTAAAATGCAATTTTGAAAACGTGCAATTTTTCTAATGCAAATAAAATTGCAATAAAATCCGAATAAAAGCAAATATTTGATTTTAATATTTTCCTCCAATATTTCATTTCTTTTGGAGAAGTCATATTATCTCCTCTCATATATTTTAACATGAAATATTTTCAGAGAAAAAAATAATTAAAACCAAAAATCCTCGTTTCAATATTTGATAAAATTCAAATATGAAAATAGTGAAATCCCCAACTCTATCTCCGAGGGTCCTTGAGTTGCTTAGGATTTCGAGGATCAAGCCAAAATGCAAAAAAATATGATATGCAATGATGACCTAATGTATAATATTCCGAATTGAAAATTTGGGATGTTACAGCTAGTTTATGTTACTACCTCTGTAGTGGGGAGTGACATATATGTGGTAACATACAACACTTCATTTATTAGGCTATAGACACATCATGCCTTGATATGTGTGATGTTACTCATACTACTAGTAACTAGTTATGTTACTACTTTCCTCTCTTTCTTCATTTATTGCTTGCCACATCATCTATTTTATCTAGATATGTGTGATGTTACTACCTATATTACTCCCACTGTGGGTAGTTTTAAAGGAGGTAAAACCCTACGGTACTACCTCTACATTTAATGAGAACACATACACAACAAACATGATGTGCCAGCTAATTAATGTGGAGAGAGGTTCAGTCAAAAATAATAATGAGGAAAGAGACAAATTAAGAAACATAGCTAGTTACTCACACTATGAGTAACATTACACATGCAAATGTTACTAGTCTATGTTACTACCTCTATGATGAGGAGTAACATATATACATGTTACTAGTCTAAGTTACTCCCCACTATGGGTAGTCTAAAAAACTGATGTGACAACAATCCTAGTAGGAGTGCTTGATTCTTAGACAAGTCATAGTGGGAGTAACATAAGTAGTAATATGCATGCACATAAGAAAAAAGTGATGTGGCAAGTAAATTAAGAGGAGAGAGACAAATAAAGTAACATAATATGTTACCATCACATAGCACTTTCCAATGAAAATGAGTCTACAAATCAATAAATGAAAGTCTCTATGCTACCACACCTATGACACTACCACATCCATCCTGGTTTACTTGCCATCTTTGTATTTTGTGCCAAAATTTGACCTTAAGTTTAACTAACAAAATATTAATGCATGTTATAAAAAATAATATAATTGGATATGAATCGAACGATATAATTTTTGTAACATGTATTAATATTTTGTTAGTTAAATCTTTAATCAAAATTTGGCACAAAATACAAAGGGGACTTATAAACCAGGACGAAGGTAGTACCCACTATAACCGTAATAACATAGACTAATAACTTATGCATGTTATTAGCTTAAGTTACTCCCGCTATGACTAGCACCTCTTCATGGACGAAATGTTAAGATGGCACAATAATTAAAGAGGAGAGAGATGAGTTGTATTTTAGTGAAGATACAACTCTTAGCTCATTTCCCTAATCAATGAAATTAAATATCTGAGCCACTATGACTGCCATTCCATTTTTTCTCACAACTACCACAATGTTAAGAGTGTGCTTGGATACGTTTTAGTCTCATGACTAAAAGTAGTGGGACTAAAACTTGCTAGCCTCACCCATGCTTGGCTCCTAATACTAAAAGACTAAAATCAAGTTAATGAACATTTCTTATCCTCCAAACCCTCCAATCCAGAACTCGCATGTGTTAAAAAAGAGGAGTTAAATGAGGAGAGAGAGGACTAATCCACATTTTAGTAGGGGTATCCCTGACTAAAAAATTTTAGTCTCAAGACTAGTTTTAGCCCCTCTTTAGTCAGGGGGGCTTGGAACTTTAGCCTCTTAAAGAGACTACTTTTAGTCAGACTAAAATAAGTCCCTTGGATCCAAGCACCCTCTAAGGCCTCCTTTGGTTTGTAGGATTTTTGTAGGAATTCTATAGGATAGGATTTGCAAAGGAAAAATTCATTTGAAGCCCTTTGGTTTGTAAAAATGGATTCCTATTCCTATGTAGGATAGGAATCTATCCTTCACGTTTTGAAGGGAAAAAACATTAACCTAGACTCAATGGAAAAAAAATCCTATCCTATGCATCAAATGACATCTCTTTCTCTATAGGAATCGACATGCGTGTCATCTCACTTCCTATGATTTTTCTATTCCTATAAAATCCCTATCCTATGAACCAAAGAAGGCCTAAGATGCCAGCATGATCCTTCAGTCAATTAATGCAATATGACTTAAAAGATAATGCATTGAAGTGGTTGTTTCTTAACAATGTACTCCCTCTTTCTCTTTTCTTTGCGTATAACTCTCAACCCAAATACCAAGGAGCTCTTTGGATCCGACGTTTTGGACGTTGGTGCTATCTGCATGGGATACGAGAGAGCAGGCGTGATTAATGCGCGTGTGAGGATTGGCTCACTCTTGCCGCTGCTTTGTTCGGCTCACTCCAATCTCCTCTCTTTTTTTGAAAAAGGAGGATGACCATCGGCCTCTGCATGAAGATGCATGCAACTATTTTATTAATTACTCTCGAGGACCTTACAAAGTAGAACAACAATATGCCTGAATTCGCCATCTTGGCAACATCTGCCGCTATTCCTATGCAAATGATGAAGGGGTGCAAGCTGGGCCACATACACAGACCTCTCACCTAAGCCTAACATTTAAAGCCGGAGGCCCCGACCGAGCCATCTGCCAGGTCCGGGGCTTAAACTGGTCCGACGCACTCACATGTGTGTCGCCGCCGTCTTTCACTGGTCCATCTTCAGAGCAGATTGAGGTGACAACCTTGGCAGGTCCTTCGCCATCGACGCCACCACGACGCCAAACGATGACCTCCACTTACGCGAGCCTTGGCAGGCCCAATCTCCTCTCTACATGCAGCTGTCTAAGTAGTAATTGCTAGGAAACGGAACGGGAGGGTAGAGTAGGATAGCAGCGCTTGTTTCGGCTCATGCGCGGAATAAATAGGGAAAAACCACGAAAGGTTATACGCAAACTATTTAGGATCGAAGGGAGTAGCACTTAGGATTGTCATACGCTTATTGCTTTTCCTATTTTTTATAACCGAGCAATAACTATTTCAATATAAACTTTCAGAACCACCAATCAAAATTCAAGATAGTTTTTCAGTTCTAATAAGATCTTCAACACATGAGAGAGCAATGACTGACTAGTCGAAGCTCGTCTTTGGGTGATTGCGGGTGTGAAAAAAATGGGTGCCATCACACGGGGAGAGTAATCATTTTGTATCTTTATTTTTTTGCGAGGGAATCATTTTGTATCTTTATTTTTTTGCGAGGGAATCATTTTGTATCTTGCGGCTTGTAACCAACTCATTATTCCTTTTTTTAATTTATATATAAGGCAAAAAATTTGCCTCCATTTAAAAAAAAGAGAATGACTGACGAGTTGTAAAAAGGAATATCACTAGGTTGTGGTAGGATCTAGTAGAGATTCACGCACTGATGGTTCACGGTGCTCACAAATATACAATCAGCAAAACAACAAAACGTACGGAGCCTGGGCAACAAAGCGCCTCCGCTGAGGACGTTTACAGTAGGACATGTCGAAGAGGATCTTTGCAACGCACATGGAGAATCCAGGCAGCATCCGTCCCATTCCCATGCGTATATGAATACGGCCTGATCGATTCTGTTGCACTGTCTTGGTGTTGTCCGTTAACCAAGAGGAAACCGGGTGCTGTCTTACCGTTTACTTCTCCACTCGGCCGCTTGGGGCAGGCAACAAATACGAGAGTCCAAATCCGGGCAGCATATGCAGCCAGCAGCCGTGGCGACGCATCCACGTGACCCGGGACCCCACGGACGATAAAAGGCGCTATCTGGTGCATGCAGCGGCAATTTGCACTGCTCTTTCTGCGCCCAATTTAATCAGCTGAGCGATTTGAGCTGCAGGAGCTATGTACGTATATCGAGAGCACGCCTCCCTGCACCGGTCTGACGGGGCAGCAGCGTGCAGACCAGGATGGCGCCACTGGCCGCTGGCCGCTGGCCAAGGCCAAGTACAGTACCGCTTCTGGATCATGTCAATGCCACATGACGGCAATAATTACGGGCTTGCAAAACATCAGGGCCGACTGCGAAAATGCCGGGCGATAAGTCGTGTGTGGGGGACGGTCGTCCCACCGCCCGCCCGACGCTAGCGATCCGGCTCATGGGAATCATCATGCACCGCACAGGGTACGAGTGAGCTTTTGGCGTTCCACGCACTCTGTCCTATCGGCCGTGGAGAGGTTTGGCCGATTCCACCGGTGGCCGCCTACCCGAGCGCACGGCCTCCTCCCTTTCCATCGGGTGCCGCTGCGCAAGGAGGGAGACCAAAAGATAAAAAAAGGACATGTAGCCCATGGCACCATAGTGCCATCATCAACACGCTGCATGTGGTACATCGTTGAGTGACAATTGTTGGACACCAGATCTTGGCTTGCAAAAACAACATAAATAGGATGGCCTTGAATGAAAAAGTGAACCCCACAAAGAAAAGAATGAAAAAGGGATCAACATGAGAAATCTCTGACTCATCAAACCAGTCAACTTTGATGTTTAGGCCATCTCCGTCCAAGTTTATATCGAGGGCGAAACAGTGCTGGGTGCTGAAAGTTGTTGTTGGGAGTACCGATCGGCTGCTTACATACCCAAGATCACCTCAAATGAAGAACTGTTCTACACGGAAAATCTTCATCTGTCGAGGCGGATGATTTTGATATTTGAATCGACTCAGTCCAAAATCGTACGCTGAAGTTAGGACCAACACAGTGCAGCCCGACCACTAAGGAAAAATTTCAGGCAGGACCACACACTCATATAACGCATATCTCATACACGGGGCCTGTTTTGGGCGAGCGATTTGGTCCTCAAGATGGCCTTGAATCATAAAGCGCTTAACACGAAATTTGTTCGTCTCGTTGAAACGAATGAAATTGCTTTTGGGCTCATCTCCATCCGAGCTTGTATGCGGTCCGTGGATACTAAAACCAAACTGTTGTCTCAGACCTATCTAAATTCGAGTTTGGTTAATTTTGAAAAGTTTTGGACAAGATTTGAAATCCCTTTCTTATACTGGAAGTCCAGCCGCCTCATATATTGATGAGAGGTAATGGCCGATTGAACAACACACAATCGATCGATCCATCTATCACTTTTTTTTATCTTTCATCTTTTCTCACTTGCCCTAGTTTTCTTCTTCCTCGTTCTTCATTGTTCTTCTTCTTGCAGGCAGCGAAGCTCAAGGCCCTAGGAGCGATCAGGTCGACCTTGCTCAGCCCATGGACGCAACCTAGGTTCACGGGTCCCTATGGGGCGTGTGGTGTTTCCAGTCCTCAAAAGACCTCGTCAGTGTGTCCTGCGTATTCGCTCCCAACGAGGCCCCTCTGACGATGTGTCGTGCATACTGCTCGATGCCGGGGATACACGGTGACATCTTCGTGTGCGGACGCACTTTTTTGCGACTTCGCGGGGGACGGAGTTGCATGAAGAGATCGCCGCCAAGAAGTTGCGGTCTACAAATGTAATATGAATACCTTATTCACCTATGTAGTGCAAATAATTCATATGTTGTTGCTAGATTGCTTAATGAGCATAATGTATCGACTAGCCCTAGATTTATCAATCATGCATCTAATTACATGCAAGAGCCGATGCAAAATAATCTCCATGCTTCATGTTGTTATAATTTTAGCAACATGCAACATACGTATCCCAAGCCTCATGCATCGACAACCCCACAAATTTATATGGTGATGATGACTGTGACGCCCGGATAATTAAGCTACAGCAACCATCTACTAATGATGCCACGTCACCTTGATTACTGATGCTAATCTTGCGTTAGTTCGAAACCGATTCTAATTCAAATTCAAAATTAGGCAAACATCAAAAGTTTTCAAATATTAAAAACCAAAATGTCCGGGTTGTGTCAGTTATTGCACAGATGACTATGATGAATAATCCACATTTTTATATAATGTATAAATGCACTAAAATGATTTAAACGGTAGCAAAAACATTTTTTAAATGCCTTTGGTATTTTATAAAACACAAAACTAATTTATTTTGGGTTAAAACCTTTTGTGGCTGAGGGTTATTTTGAAACGTTATTTTAGGAGTTGTTGTCATATTTTACTAAGTAAAAATAATGTGGGTCTAAAATTTAAAACAGAAAAGGAAAAATAAGAAAAGAAAAATAAAACAAAAGGAGAAAAGGGGAACCCCCCCCGGCCCAACTGGGCCAAGCCCACCTGGCCCAGCCGGCCAGCCCCCTGGCCCGGCCCACCCCCTCACTCCCATATCCCCCCTCCCCCGGTCGGCAAACCCTAGCCGACCACCCCATTCCCCCCCGATCCCCTTCTCCTCCCTCC
>NC_041392.1:253994846-254002211 GCF_002162155.2 Triticum dicoccoides | reverse complement strand
ATCCCCGGGGCCAACCCGTAGCTCCACGTGACGCGCGACGTCGCCAGCTTTTGAACGGGAGTAGCCACACCCATTTTGGCCGTCGGACGACGAATTCCGGCGAGGTCCGGCGCCCCCTCCGCCGCGGATCGGCCACCGGAGTTCCCCAACGCCGGCCGCCGACGTGGCCGACCCGGGGCCACCCCTGGGTCACTGAACCGTGGGCCCTAGGGGCCCGGCCGGTCTGTTGACTCGGTCAGCCAGGCTGACTGGACCGGCCCCTGCCTATGACATGGGGGCCCCACCCCCAGGACGCTTTTAAAATAAAAAAAGGGAAAAGGAATTTAGATAAATATAATTAATAAAAATAACAATGAATAAAATTAATTAATTAAGTAAATAATTAATTTAATTAATCCTGATTAACTAAACCTAATGACTAATTAACCTAATTAACTACTGTTAATTAAACTTAACTAAGATAATTAGTTAACAGTGTATGACGACCGGGACCCACATGTCAGGGTTGACCTAGTCAACCCTGTTGACTGCTGACGTCAGCATGGCATCATGCTGATGTCATAATTCCATTTTTTTGAATTTAATAATTAATTGATTAAATTTCAGAAATTAATAAAATCTTTAAAAAATCATATCTTTTAATCAGTAACTCGGATTAAAATATTTTCAACATGAAAGTTGCTCAGAACGACGTGACGAATCCGGATACGCGGTCCGTTCGTCCGCCTCACACCCCTAACCTATCGAACTCGCAACTTTCTCCCTCCGGCTCCTTTGCCCGAAAACACGAAACACCGGGGATATTTTCCCGGTTGTTTCCCCCTTAACCGGTACCACCTCATACCACGTTAGGGCACACCTAGCATCGATACTTGTCATGTCATGCATCGTTATGCACTTGCTTGCTATGTATTTACTGTTTCTCCCCCCCTCTTCTCTTCGTTAGACTACGAGACCGACGCTGCTGCTGACCAGTTCGACTACGGAGTTGACGACCCCTCTCTCTTGCCAGAGCAACCAGGCAAGCCCCCCCTTTGATCACCAGATATCGCCTACTCTTCTCTATACTGCTTGCATTAGAGTAGTGTAGCATGTTACTGCTTTCAGTTAATCCTATACTGCTGCATAGCCTGTCCTTGCTACTACTGTTGTTACCTTTACCTGCTATCCTACTGCTTAGTATAGGATGCTAGTGTTCCATCAGTGGCCCTACAATCTTGTCCGTCTGCCATGCTATACTACTGGGCTGTGATCACTTCGGGAGGTGATCACGGGCATATACTATATACTTTACACTGTTACATTACATGTGATACTGTTCGGAGATGGGGGGCTGAAAGGACAGGTGGCTCCATCCCGGTAGAGGTGGGCCTGGGTTCCCGACGGCCCCCGACTGTTACTTGTGGCGGAGCGACAGGGCAGGTTGAGACCGCATAGGAGAGAGGTGGGCCTGGCCCTGTTCGGCGTTCGTGGATACTTAACACGCTTAACGAGATCTTGGTATTTGATCTGAGTTGGCTACGAGCCTATACGCACTAACCATCTACGCGGGAGTAGTTATGGGTATCCCGGCGTCGTGGTATCAGCCGAAGCACTTCAGACGTCAGCGACGGAGCGGCGCGCGCCGGATTGGACTGGAACGCCTCCTAGGCTAGGTCTGCTTCCGGCCGCCCACGCAACGTGCAGGTGTGCTCAGGGCGATGGGCCCAGACCCCTGCGCGCTTAGGTTTAGACCGGCGTGCTGGCCTCTCTGTTGTGCCTAGGTGGGGCTGCGACGTGTTGATCTTCCGCGGCGGGCATGGCCCAGGAAAGTGTGTCCAGCCAAATGGGATCAAGCATGCTGGGTAAGTTGGTGCACCCCTGCAGGGAAGTTAATCTATTCGAATAGCCGTGATCTTCGGTAACAGGACGACTTGGAGTTGTACCTTGACCTTATGACAACTAGAACCGAATACTTAATAAAACACACCCTTCCAAGTTCCACAGACAACCCGGTGATCGCTTTTCCGCAGGGCGATGAGGAGAGGATTGCCGGGTAGGATTATGCTATGCGTTGCTACTTGGAGATGCTACTTGGAGGACTTCAATCTACTCTCTTCTACATGCTGCAAGACGGAGGCTGCCAGAAGCATAGTCTTCGACAGGATTAGCTGTCCCCCTCTTATTCTGGCATTCTGCAGTTCAGTCCACTGATATGGCCTCCTTACACATATACCCATGCATATGTAGTGTAGCTCCTTGCTTGCGAGTACTTTGGATGAGTACTCACGGTTGCTTTTCTCCCTCTTTTCCCCCTTTCCCTTCTACCTGGTTGTCGCAACCAGATGCTGGAGCCCTGGAGCCAGACGCCACCGTCGGCGACGACTCCTACTACACCGGAGGTGCCTACTACTATGTGCAGCCCGCTAACGACGACCAGGAGTAGTTAGGAGGGTCCCAGGCAGGAGGCCTGCGCCTCTTTCGATCTGTATCCCAGTTTGTGCTAGCCATCTTATGGCAACTTGTTTTACTTATGTCTGTACTCAGATATTGTTGCTTCCGCTGACTCGTCTATGATCGAGCACTTGTATTCGAGCCCTCGAGGCCCCTGGCTTGTATTATGATGCTTGTATGACTTATTTTATTTGTAGAGTTGTGTTGTGATATCTTCCCGTGAGTCCCTAATCTTGATCGTACACCTTTGCGTGTATGATTAGTGTACGATTGAATCGGGGGCGTCACAAGTTGGTATCAGAGCCGAATGCCTGTAGGAATCCCCCTTCCACACTCCTTGGCCGAAGTCGAGTCTAGACATTGCAAAACTTTTACTAACTTGGCTGTGTGCCTTACGGGCCCACGTCGCCATCGGGTGGTACTAGGATCTTTTACTCCTCGACCTTTACTCTGGGACTCTGAGCTCTCTTCTATTCGGGTTAAATGATTTTGCTAAAAACAAAACTGACTTTAGGTTCTCGAAAATACTTTCTCCCGAAGAGCCCCTTCAGTCCAGGTGATCGCCGGCTGCACCAGAAGATTTCGAAGTTACTCGCCGAAACTCTTTTGAGACTTTGTGTCCGTTGCTTTTGCAATTACCTACCATCGAAATATCCCTATGGATAAATACATACACTTGACGTTCTTACTTTTATTCCCAGTTGATCTTGTTATTACAAGATACCCCGAAATTCTCTCTATTGATCTGAGAATATCTTGTGCCTACTGTCTTGCAATTCCTTGTCACCTGAATACCCCTATGGATAATTCTCGCACTTGTCGAGTATCCGCTTATCCCCAGTTGTTCATGTGTTTCACAAAAGTCTTCAAAATAATATTCGATCTTCCGAAAATCCTCTGGAGCCTTTGGCTCTTGAAATTCTTGCTTGCTTGCATTATGGTTAATCCATAAGTCTCGTAGTCTTAATGACATTCCTTGTCATTATCATTTTGAGTCTGTTGACTTATTATGTTTGCGAATGCACGCAATCATCATTGATCCTTATAAATTACTTCTCCGGCTAAGCTGCCATTCTTTTAACTGGAATTGGTTCTCGACCAATCCAATTGTCATTGATTGTACCCTAAGGCTATTCAACTTATCCATCCCTACTCGGAGCATTGCTTCTGATCCCTTGATTTGGAAATCATAATTCCTTTGCATTTGACAATTGAGTTAGTCAGTTGTTTCTATAATCTGATCTCCTTGCATTCTTCTTCCTCTAGTTGAGTACCGATACTCGTATCAGATCCTTTGTGGACCATCAAGTCCTTTGTTGGATTGTTATCCGACAGTGTCCCTCACATTTGATCACCTTGTGAGTTCTTCCCCTGATACATAATGCCTTTGTTAAGTTGTATCCTCTGCCTGGCCAACCATGCTCTGCTTTCGGGCTTGTGTTATTTACTCTTGAAACTTGTGGTATATGTTTCTAAGAAGCCCCTATGGGTTGAACATATGCCTTCTCTAAACCGTGTGAACCCGAAAGTTTTCACGAGTCATACTCTTCTGGTGCTTCACCAGATAAAATTTCAACACTGCAACTTCATCGAACGTGAGAAGTGAATGAAAGGTTATGCATTGGAGAAGTGGGAGTCGACCTTGAACTTGTGTTCATGCCCTTGGACACGATGTAGATCTTATCATTAAAGCTTCTCTTAAATAAATTATTCCTTTGGTATAAGTTCATCTTATATCTAGGATCTGGCCTTTTGCAACCGTGGTTCCGACCATGATTGTTCTTCGTTGACCTCATTTCTCGGACAAGTTAAAACAATTGTCTTCTATGGATCAATACACCAGTCCAACCTTTACTTTGATCTTGTGTCGAGTATTACCCCCCTGGTATCTCGAGATTATCATGGAACTGCATAACTTTTTATGAGTTCTTCATCAAGTGCTACCTTCCCACTGATTCCAATTTTTCGCGGGCTCTGAGTTATTGAACACTCAAAGACACCGATAACTGAACCGAGTCCGCTCTTCGGTTCAACAACTCTTCAGTAAGCTTCTATAAGTACGAGTTTGTACCCGATCACGCCATTCCTAGCCTGTTTGGCTATATCATTGTCGGGACGATTCTAACTGTGCTACCTAGTCCTTATTCTCGGAGCACCAATTTTCGACGATGAGCTAAGCTTACGTTGATCTTCCTCATCATATCATTTCACCTTAAACAACAAGCTTGAGTTCGAGTTTGTGTCGTACCCTTGGTTCCAATAACCTTTCACTTCATCGTTACTTTGACTTGATGTCGTTGCCGATCGATTACATCTTCATGAACTCTCGCGACAAAGGTGTCGTGATCATCAACATTCTGAGCTCATCCAGGGTATCAATTGAATTCATGATGAGAAATACCATCCTTGCCCTTGATGAATTGTATTATCATCGACCACTTTATTGCCTTCCGTTCAACACAAACTTGTTCGTGTTTTGAGTTATACCTTGAGATCCCTACTATCCAGCATTTGTTCTTTCTTACCTTGGAGTATTACCATCTTTTAGTATCAAGGATGTTGTGAGGACTGCTCCACCTCTTAAAGAGTTCTTGGTATAGTGATACTACTCACCATCACCACTCTTTCATGGTCCTCGTGTTGATTCCAACCGGGGTACCAACAAGTGAACGGTGCTGTTTGGATCCTGCACTTCTAGCAACCCTATTGCTTTGAAGTTAATAGTCGACCGTTCATTCTTAGTCTATTGATTATTGAATCACCATTCCGACATTGGTCGTGCAACCCAACCCGTATTTCGGGCGCACCGTTCAACCAATGTTTAATTATGTATGTTTTCCTCGAGCATATCCCATTATATTGTTTAATCTGACAGATGTTATCCTCTTATCCACATAATTGTGGAGATCCATCTTTTGGATACCTCGTTGAATTATCGCTGAGTCCATCAGCCACCTCATCATCCTCTCCTTGGGTTAATGATGAACTCTTGTTTGCGGAAATCACTCCATAGTTCATTTCCCCGAGAATCTTACAATGTCATCTCGTCAATTTGCGTTGCACCTTTTCTTCTCAGGTATCCTAAGTCTGAGGTATCCTGACACCAAATCGAATCTGAATCTCGGTCAGATATGATGGTTGGAACATATTTCCAAGAGTTATAAGAATGGTATTTATGTGACCCGGTAAGGTGCTGTCGTGCCTAGCACACCTGGCCGGAGGCCATGTTGTTATAGATTCCTTTCCAACAAGGTTATCCATTCTTCCATGAGGAAACTGTAAGACTTATTCTACAAGTTATTCCTGATGAATCCTTCGTGTTTCCAAAGTCTGATCTTCACCTGATGACCATGTCAATGCTATCTCGAAGCATGTCTATGGTACTCCGATTTTCAACAAGACCACTTGAAGCCCAATGCTAAATGTTTCTTGCTCAATTACCCAAACACCGTTGTATGGGCAATGTCATGAAAATTCTCTCCCCTACCTAAAGAGTTTTCTACATAATATCTTGTCATGGATATCTTGCTCTGCTTGTCCTGGGGAAGGATATACCCCTGATATACGTGTTTTAAGCACATCTTCCTTCCCGTTGTTTTGTTCAAACTTTCTTGTAAACTACTTAACCGAGCAGTGGTAATCCCCTGCTTAGGTAAACACCTCGGTGTACCTTCCTGTCTGGTGTAACCCTGTTACTATTTTGATGACATTCCGGTAGCCACCCATGGACGAGAACTTTGCCTATTGGTCCGCCTCGTTCAACGAGCAGGAAATGGTTCTCTTCGTCCCTCGCCCTTGGTATCGATGTTGTTGCCAACATATCTGACAGGCTACCCTTTGACACGCCTTACTATCATGACCGTGCAAAATGTCGGCCCCCTTCCTACTTTCAACCACATGGTAGGCCCATGACCCACAGTTCCACAGGACCGAAACCTGACTCTCCTGCACCCCTTCTTCCCAAGGTTGTTCCTCGCGTGCGGCCTCGTATGTAATTCACGGGCCACCGTCCCAAGTGATCTATTTTTGGTAGCAGACGCAATACTCAATCTCATTGCTCTGGACCCCTTTCGCATGTTGTTTCAGACATCGAACAATGGCCTATCCGTTTGAAACTTCTCATGGTACCTTCTTACTTTACTCTCGATATTTTCTTAAGTTCAATTCGAGAGTTACTTCCTACCCCATTCCCTGAGTTATGTACCAGATAGTCAACCTGGTAAGGCCCGACCTTCCCGAGTCTTCCCCCATATCCTTTTTGTAAGTACGATGAAGATCCCGAAGAAAGGATGACGACTTCATCATTTTGACCTGAAGCAGAAGTATGAAGGCATCAATATATTGGATTGACCTCTTCGAGAAGAGCAAGCTAGGATGAGAAGACCCGCTATATTCGTTACCAAACCTTCCCCCCTTACTCCCCTCTTAAATCTCGGGACGAGATTTCTTGTAGTGGAGGAGAATTGTGACACCCGGATAATTAAGCTACAGCAACCATCTACTAATGATGCCACGTCATGTTGATTACTGATGCTAATCTTGCGTTAGTTCGAAACCGATTCTAATTCAAATTCAAAATTAGGCAAACATCAAAAGTTTTCAAATATTAAAAACCAAAATGTCCGGGTTGTGTCAGTTATTGCACAGATGACTATGATGAATAATCCACATTTTTATATAATGTATAAATGCACTAAAATGATTTAAACGGTAGCAAAAACATTTTTTAAATGCCTTTGGTATTTTATAAAACACAAAACTAATTTATTTTGGGTTAAAACCTTTTGTGGCTGAGGGTTATTTTGAAACGTTATTTTAGGAGTTGTTGTCATATTTTACTAAGTAAAAATAATGTGGGTCTAAAATTTAAAACAGAAAAGGAAAAATAAGAAAAGAAAAATAAAACAAAAGGAGAAAAGGGGAACCCCCCCC